>NW_020955734.1:388613-390078 GCF_003031625.1 Empidonax traillii | reverse complement strand
GGACAGGGGAGGGACGCGGGGGGACACGGGAGAGACACGAGGGGACGCGGGGAGGACACGGGGGGCACGGGGAGGAGAGGGGAGAACACGGGGGGGAAAGCGAGAGAGACATGGGGGGAAGGGGGAGGGCACAGGGGAGACAGACCCTGCACAGGGGGAATGACACCCACCTGCATCCCATACAGCGGAATGACACCGTCGCGCGTCCCAGAGCCTTAAAGAAGGGGAACGACATCGAGCCCCGTATCCCGAAATTTTCAAGGAGGGAAGTGTAGTTTTAAAGAGGGAATGACATCGACCCTGCATCCCCTAAAGGGGGAATGGAGCCGAACCCACATCCCAGCGCGTTAAAGAAGGGCAATGACACTGAGCCCTGTACCCTGGAGTTTTAAAGGGGCAAGAACACCGACCCCACAACCCCTATCGGGGGGAATGACACCGACCCCACATCCCTTAGTTTTAAAGGTTTTAAAGTGGGAAATGAACCCGAAGTCCTCGTCCCGGAGCTTTAAAGGGGTAACGACCCCAATCCCGGGGCGTTAAAAGGAGGGAATGACACAAAGCCCCACAGCCCAGAGTCCTAAAGGGAGGAATGAGCCCCTCAAGATTTGAACAGGGGTTTGTATCAAATTTAACACCCTAAAGTGCAATCAGAAGCTGGCCAGTTCTGATTGAGTGCACTGGGAGCATCACGTGTGGCTGATCTTCTTTCTAAAGAGTAAGAGAAGACAATCCCAAGCTGGAGGGACTGTCGTAATGAGAGACACCAAGAATGAGGTGAGCAGGGCTGAGCAGTAATTGGGGGACAGTAATTAGCACGAGAAATGAGGGTTATAACTCGCAAACAGGGCACTGAGTACTAAGGAATAGAAGAGCTGTGTAATTTGTAACCAATGAACGCTTCTGGGTTTGTTAAAATGTGCAAATAGTGTAAAGTTTTGATGATCAGGGAGCCTTTTGTGGGAACCACCACCTTTGTGCAGAGCAGAATAAAACAATAAAATCTCTCACCTTGGTGTGTGAGTTGGAGATGCCACTGGGAACGAGCCCATGGTTGGGGTGACACGGATTTAACACATCCCCCACCGAGGAAGGAAGAGGCAGAGCACAGTGAGGGTTTTTTCAAAATCAGTAAAACTTTATTCTATTTCCATTCTTTGCCATTAACAGAAAAAAAAATTGGAGAAAGCAATGTTTTGTTTTACAAAGATAATGCATCTCCCAGAGAAGAAAACCCTAAATTGAGAATAGAGGTAACATGAAAAAACAAAACAAAACAAACAAAAAAAAATAACCACAGTACTGCCCTCTATTCCAAAAAGTAACTCCTGATCTTTTTGGTTAAAGTAATACTTAGACCAATCATTCAGTTTTCTTGCTTGATAAAGTGTGACTGGGGAAATGGAGGGAGGGGCAAGGGGAGGGGAGGGAAAAAAACCCAAAAAAATAAACCAAAACAAAAAAA
>NW_020955734.1:326411-388503 GCF_003031625.1 Empidonax traillii | reverse complement strand
AAAAAAAAAAAAAGCACACAGACATCAACTATTCACCTTGATGAAAGTCTCAATACAGCTATGGAAAGCCTAAGTATTTATTCTCTTACAGTACACTGGGTGCCGGCTGCAAAAAGAACAAAAAAAATGTATTCACTTCAGGCACAACTTCTTTCTTTTTAAATTTAAATCAGTAAAAGAAACTGGGTTTAGAAGCTGCAGTGTTCTAAGCAGCAGCAGATTTGTGCATTGTTTTAAATATATTTAAATTACCACACTGATGGCACACCTCAGCCTTATGAAATTCTGCACTGTCTGTTCCAGAACACCACAAAATCCACCGACCCCGGGAGAGACTTGCACTGAGCTCTAACGACTGGCTAAAGGAGTCAAGTTAAATGAACTAGGAAAACACTATAACATTTGGCCATCAACTCAAGGTATCTGAATGTTCATCGAGATCTGATATAAAATGAACTTATTCCACCCTCACATGGTCCTCAGAATTTGAGCAGAGTGAGCTGAAGTGAGCCTTCCCCTCCACTCGGGAGGGGATGTAATGCAACTGAGCACTAAGGCATAATAAACCTTGGCCAAAAAACAAGGATAAAGCATAATAACTGTAGTGCAGAATTCCACAAGGTCTGCCCGAGCAGAGCTGTCTATGTTTACTCACAGAGGCAATGGAGATTGCAGTTACCAGTTGCGTTAAATGCACCATTCAAAACAAGCTTCTAAAATGTGATACTATAAGGCGCCACCTTGAAAGTTCTCCAGAATGCAACTGTGCAGAAATTTAAAATGGTTTCGTAAATTTAATTTTAAACATAACATGAGAAGGTGTTAAAACCGGTGGAATAGCTTCTGAGAATTTGGAGGAAGGGATGAACAGGGAGATATTCAGTACCCTTCGCCAGCCCCACCGCGCGGCCCAACGTCGGCGTGGGGTTGGGATCAGTCTATAACACCAGCCTGGCGGATCTTTCTCTCTGCACCAAATCCCTGCAGAAAGGAAAACAAAGCCAACTTTTTAGCTCCAGCAGCGTGGAATCGTGAAATCATTTTGACTGGAAAAGATCGTTGGGATCGTCAAGTCCAACCATTATCACGGCACCACCCCCGGGCTTTGAGGCCAAGCTGATCCTTCCCACCCAAGTGCAGCATTAGCACATTTCTAATTAATTATATTTGTCTTCAGAAATAGGTTCTGGGGGGTGTTCTTTACAGTCCTAGATACTGCACAGATTCCAGACAGTTTGCTCTTCAGATTTCAGACCCCTTCACTCCTGGCAAACCTTCAGTGAAAGCCAAGTTTGGGAAAAGGGATTTCACTTACTGGCTCTGAGAAAGGGAGCAGGTTTATAACCAAGACAACCATTATGGGCTAGAAAACAAGCAGCAGTTGGTTGCTTCTCTGAAACCCCAGCACACATCACTGACACGGGGCACAGCACCCTGTGTGCTAAAAAAACCCAAGCTCACCCATCAGGTGAGCAGTTCAGCACAGATGGGAGCAGACACCGGGTATCTGACAGTTCACACTCTAACAGAAGCAGCACTGCTGTGTCCCCAAAGCAAGGCCCACCCTGCAGTTACCCTGGCAGGCTGTACCTTTGAGTTGTCGGGCCCCCGGGGCTGGCGGAGCACTGTGAGACGCGGGGCGTTGGCATCATCCAGGTTGATGCTCTTTAAACGGTTCACGAGTCTATCGGGACGCGGAGCAGCAACGGCCTTGGCGCCTTCGCTGTAACAGAGGGCACACACAGGGCACTGGTGACTCCCCACAGCTGCTGCCAGTGACCTCATTCATTTACCTCAGCCCTTTACTACAGTATTTTACAGCAGTGTAGATTGTCCCCAGGAAGCACTAGTGCAACTTAACCTGTGTGACAGCACACCTGGCTGACATTGGGACTCTGCCCCAAAGCTTTACCTCCCACACAGAACTCTGAAATAGCAGCAGCTCAGTGTTCTCTAAAAGTTGTTCTTTACTGACTTGAGCTGTTGCATTTACTCTCACACTTACATAAGTAGTATTTCCTACATTTCTGTTTCCCAGAGAAGCTGTGGCTGCCCCGTCCCTGGAAGTGTCCAAGGCCAGGTTGGACTGGTTTTGGAGTAACCTGTTCCAGTGGAAGGTGTCCCTGCCCATGGCTGGGGGTGGAAGGAGATGGCTTTTAAGGTCTCTTATGACCCAAACAATTCTGGAATTCTATAACTGAACTGCAATATATAAAAGCTTATGAGTATATCATGGTAGAGCATTAATATCTCTGAAGAGGATGAGAACAGAGAATTCTGAGAAAACTTACACATTAGCTTTGTGTCACTGCACAAGCTTAAGCAAAATCCAAATTGTGCAGTTTTCTACAAGTGTCTTAAGTAGCTCAAAAGCAAAAAAATACCCATAAGCCTTAAGAAATGCCACACCAAAAAGAAGAGCCCCTAACAACATGGGTTTTCTACTTAAAAAAATTAAGAGTTGCTCTTCAGAAAACAGGTGGCAGCTCTATGGAATGTGTTGGCCAGAGGCCAGCATCCACACAGGAACACTATCAGTTTTCTTCTATTTTCAAGGCTGCACTCAAATTCCTGCTACAGGGGGAGTTTAAGAATAGATTAAGAAGGAAACAAGCTCTCTATAATTAGGAAGAGCTGGGGGGAGTCCTGCTGCCCTGCACTGCATCCCCCTCTAAGTGCTGGCAGCTCTCAGGTGAGGGCTTCTCTCCCTGAAGGCAGCTGGAATCCAGAGCTCCTGTTCCAGGAGCAGCCAGCTCGGGCTGAATCGGCCTGCAGGGCACTGCTGTGATGCAGACACTGTGCCAGGTTCAATCCCTTTCATTCCAGAGCCTCACCAGACACGCCACACGTTACAGGCACTGCATTTTCCTGTGCGCTGGTTCAGGATTACGGAGAACTCCACCTCATCCCCAGCCTGGAGCTCCACACCATCCTGGACTTCTTTGACATGGAAGAAGAGCTTTTTGCTGTCACCAACTTCGTAGTTAATGAAACCAAACTGAAAAGCAACAAATCACAAGGTTATTGATTCCCTCTGGACCCAAACAGAGGCATCATTGCATTCAAACCCTCCAAAACTCTGTGGTGCCCAAGAGAAGCAGAAATGCAACTTCTACATTGAATAGAACATTCTGTCTGGAAACAACACTTCTGGGAATCCAGGCACTCTTCTTGGATTTGTAACTCACACCTATGTTCCAAAATCTATAGAACAAGTTCTGAAAACTGCCCAAGTCCTGGCAGCTGTATTAAACTAAGACAAGCACTGCTGCAAGCTCTAGGACTCCCTGAAAGGTTTTTTTTTGGTCTGTCACTGGGATAAGCAGCCAGTTATTTCCACTTTCTATTCTATACATGTAGTATCTATAAACCCAGAAAACATTCACAGCACTGAACTTGCTAACCATTCTGAAATGCAGCTAACGAGGGCCATAATCAGCCTTTGCATTTCAGGTGGTCTGTCATCACTGACTGCTTAATGCTGCGAAGAAGCTCCTCCCAGAGGCAGAGCATGTGCAGTTCTCTTCTTCTGAAGACTTGTTTTTCCTACCAACATGCACCTTGGTGTCCCCCCAGCAGTGACTCACCTGGTCCTTGACACACTCCACGGTGGCTCTGCGGAACGGGGTGATGTTCACAGCCATCGTCTGCCCGTTCTGCCCGAGAACACAGAGCTGGAACTTCACCGTCTCCCCCTTCTGCAGACAGTCACCTTTGTTTGCCATTCCAACAATTCCAAATGGATAGACCTCTCCTTTCATCTCACCTGGAGAGGGGGGGGAAAAGCACAAGGCAGAACTGAGAGGCCTTTCCCACCTGAGTTCAGACTTCCAATATTAAAAATGCAACTTTTACTGCCAGCTTAGCAGTGTCCATATAATCCTCAACACTTCTATTTACAGTGTAACTTGTGCACTTCTTGTGCACTTGTGAAAGGAACACTTAAAGTAACAAATCTTACCATCTTCCATGACTTCAATCATGCCCTGGTACTCAGTCTGTGTGGGATCTACACTCCTCAAAGGACGAATTACTTTACCAGAGTAAACAGTTGGATCAGCTTCTTCAGTGATACCATTCACTGAAAAGAGACAGACAGTGGAGGAATAGGATGTTCTAACCATAGTTTATTTTAAAATTAATTTAATTAAGTGATTCAGATTGACCAGGAGCCAACAGTTTGCAACTGCCTGACACCTGATCAAAACCACAGCGATATTTAATATGTGGAAGTAGAGAAATACTGTTTTCTCAAGAAATTCGTGGAGATTGAAAAGCAAATCAAAGTATTTCACTTCTCTTCCACTGCATTCCCTGCTCACTTTAATCATCCAATATAAGTGGGCATTTCCCCCTATCCCAAGACTTTAATACCCTCCTATGCCCCCCTCCTGCAACCTTCCCTCCGTGAGCTACAGCACCACCAGTGCAATTACTAATTTGGCCAGTTCTGCCACTCTGTCTCTCCTTCAAATCCCCCAATTGAAAGGTTCAGAGGACACTAAAGGTCCAAAGAATTGCTACTGTCTCCAGAACTGCTGCTCTGTGCTTGTCTGTTCTCTGGAAACACAGGCAGCAGCTTTTAGGAAACCAGTGGCCACCCCACCTGCCAAGAGCCCTGTCAGCAGAAAACACCAGGTACAGCCTCACCTGCATGTGTTTTGTTCACCTTCTCTGCACTAACTTTGTTTCCTTTGCCTTTTGACAAGCTGTATTCCACAGTGTCTCCAAGTTCCAGGCTATCGATATCTCCACAGTATTCACTGCAGGAACACAATGAGGTACAGTTTCCCTTTAATTACATGACAACAGTGATGCTCATCCAACATCCACATTGGTTGATCAGAAATTTTAAATTGCTCAACGCTTCACATTTTTAAGAAATCTTTATTAAGGAAAATGATGCATTTCAAATATACAAACACAGGTGGATTTGGTATTCAGAGGCACAGAACACCAGGACTGCTGACTAACTGGAAAGCCTGAACCAGTCCAGTGAGAAAATAAATGGAACTGTAGATATCTAAGCACATATATATATGTGCATGTGTGAAGTGAAACCACCCCCACAACAGACACACAATCAAATAGTATTAAAATTGTCACTCGCCTGTAGTGGAAGAAGATCTCCTTATCATGATTGGCTGTTTCAATAAATCCAAAGTTATCTTTCAGGGCTGCCACATATCCCAAAAGCCTCTTAGAGCTGTAATTGCGTCCCAGCATCCTGACAGAAACAGCTGTTTGCAGACCAGTTCTCTTCACTTCACACACACAGAACTCGACCTGTTGAAGAGGTGTTAATCAATGCTAGACAGAAAAACCCAAATAAACCATGACCACCAACAAAAAACACCCCAATCAGCTCATTTCAAAGCTGTGTAGCTCTGAATCAGTTCCTAGGGTTTCCAGGGAAGGAGTTTTCCAGGCACTGCTTTCCCATAAACATTTCAGTCGTGGACATCTCCTACATTCCAGAGAGCAGCAGTCACAGCTGGGATAGCTGCAAGGCAGGACAGCCTCCAGCACTCAGCTCTTTACCCCTTGAAAAAGAGAAACTCTCTGTTTATGTGGAGAGAAACTCTCCTTTTCCTACACCAGTGACCCACAGTAAGAGGTACCTTGCTTCACTTCCTTCAGATTTTATAAAAATTCCTCTTTCAAAAAGCATCATTTACAAATAAGACACCATTTTCTTTTATGTATCACCAGGCTGGAGGATATTTTTAGTTATACAGAAGATCAAGCCACTCAAACACAGTATTCCAGCTAATATTACACAGGTGCCCTGTCCTTTGTTTGTTCCAAGAGGGAGAAAAAATCCAGAAATAAGGCAAAGAGGAGCTCACACCTCACAATACACAGAACAATATTTCCCAATAGCACACTCAGTTTTATCACCTTATCTCCTATCTGGGGATTAGTAGATCCTTCCACATCCTTGGCCTGGTAAGGAATGGTCAGTTTTACTCCACAGTCATCATACACAATTATTCCATCCTCAGCTTCCTGAAAAACAAGAGGTCAGAATCCAGCAATCGGTGTCTCATTTGTAAGCAAAGAAGTTTCCTACACAATAATTGCTCAAAACCACAAGCAAACTGAGTAAGAAGCTTTAAATGATGACAGACAATATGTTTATAGGAAATAAAAGTATTAGTACCAGTTCCAGGAAGTATTTACTGGAACCTTAAATATTTTGGGGTTGTTTAAAAAGCATGACAAAGCAATAAGAGGTTCCCCTCCAGCTCCAGAAACTTAATTTTAAACAATTCTATCTAGTAGCATATGTAGTGGGAGATAGAAAGAAATTTCCCATCAGGTTCCTGGAATTTATTCTCAACAACATGATAACAGAGGTGTTATTTACGATCTTGTTCACACAAATGAGTTTTCTCTGACTGCTGTCATCAGCTATTCAGTGTCATCCACTTTATACAGGATATGTGGTGCTTCAAAACAGTGGAATTACAGATTTTAAGGAAGCAGCCCCAGTCTCCAATGCCAGGAATGTAGAACAGGTATTCCAGGAGAGCAGCATTATTACCTTCTCTTTGCCTTTATTTGGGCTAGTGGCTTTGGCTGGAGTGGCTTCTTTGTCTATAGTGCCCACAAAACGATGTTCTGATTGAGTGTGGAAAGAAACTGTGCCCTTGGGAAGCTTTTTAATCCTTATGGCGTGGTTCCTTTGGGTAGACAACATATCCTGAAAGAGAAGGCCCAGCAGATGTTACACAGACTGCACAGAATTTCTTGAAACGCTCAGATTTTATAGAAGTAATAATCTCACTTACAGGAACGACAGTGAACTCTACTTCATCAGAAATATGGAGCTGATTCCCATCCATGATTTCACTGAAGTGGAAGAACATCCGAGCATCCCTGTCCACACACTTAATGAAGCCAAAGCCATCTCTCATCGCTGCAATCACACCCTGAGAACAGGAAAATCAGCAATTACAGTGTTGTTACTGCTGTGTGACACCTGTCTGCAGGTGCTCCACCTGTCTGGGGTTTGCAATAGAGCCTGAATCCTGTGAAAACACCTAATTTGTCCAATGTGCTTCTTGGCAACCCAAAATTCAAGCAAGTCCTACTCACCCAGTTCCTCTACCTTATTTCTTATAAACAGAGGAGAAGATTAATTTAAGCCACTAACAAAAAGGATTATGGTTAAAATTCTGCCAGTGCTGCTACACAAAGAACACAATCTTGAAAGGGGCAACTCCACATCAACTACAGGAGTATAGAAAATATGCATAAACCCAAAAAAAGACAGAAGAACCTACATAAAAAGGAAATAAAATTAGAGGGAAGTTTAAGAGAAAAAACATCTCATTTCCAGACACAAATGAAGGAATCATGAAGAAGTTGTTTAACAAGACTACCCTATCCATGGGTGTATATTATGGTAAGCATGTTCCACAATATTTTAGTGGCCTTCCTGATAACCACTAGAAATGGAATGCTGAATGATAAACAAAAAATACTGTTAACAAAACAAACCCTAGCACCAGATCACACCAGAACTGAGAAAGAATTAGTAACTTATTTAATTTAACCTAGTTACTACAGAGCCTTTAGCAGGTCTCAGAGGATCTGAACAATGCCAAGGTACTTCCCACCTTTAGGAACATTCTCCTCTTAAACAACCTCCAGCAAACCAGCCAGCCTTTCTAGAAGCTGCCAACACTTGTCACCTCAATGACAGCTCAATTCAGGCAGGCAGATGTATCAAGCCAGAGTGGAAATCTAAGAAGTCTATAGGATAGAATCCCAAAACCTCAGAGGCTGAAGTCAAAGTTCAGGGTTTTTTTTAAAGCAAAGGGTCATAATTCACAGCACACTGGTGTGACAACACTGTAACTGGACTCCAATTGAAAATGAAGGCAGTTACAGTCTGGTTGGAACACAACCAACATTCCAAGTTACAGGAATGAAAGATATTCTATAATACTCATTAGCACATCCATCTTAGTCCCTGTAATCCACAAAGAGGTTTTGTATGGGAGAGAACTCCCTCCTCTTTACCATCCTTCTGCTTGAGCCTCAGGAAGAGACTGGCCAGAAAACACAAAATCCAAAAGCTGCACACAGTTCCTCCTCCAATTATCAAGATTTTTCACTACCTGAACCACAGTAGGCCCAGGTTCTTCCAGTTTCCCTAAGGAATATGAGTAAATTACTCTAGTATATGAATTTTTTAAACTAACAGGTCAAGACTACATTAATATAACCATCAATCCCCTCTAAGAGGGTCAAACTAAGGTCTCATTTCCTAACATGGTTTCACTTAAATGTGATTTTTTTATACTTTTCAAGCAAAGAGGCAGAGGATTAATTCTGAATTTTCTACTTGGTTTGGACTGCACACCTGAGGACTGGATTTCAGAGAGGGCAACGCAAGACACCAGCGATTTTTACATTTTCATCTACGACTCCCTCCGTGTTTTACTTCCATTTTCCCCCCTCAAAAATGAACAATTTTTTTCAAGACAGGTACTTACCATTTCTCTAGTTTCATTGGTAAACTGGAAAGTGTTGGGGAGAACCTCAATGTTGGTGGCACGTTCCAGTTTGTCCCGTCTGTCTGTGGAAATGTTGAACCGCACGTGGTCGCTTTCCAGCAAGGTCACCTTGGATTTGGTGTCTTTGTCTCCAAAGGGAAGTTCTTTAGGAATCACAAAGTCCACTTTGATGCGGCCGGGTAAAGGATCGCTCTGCAGACACAAAAACGCCAACAGGAGAGGGGGGAAATTTACCCACAAGACTCATTTTAACTGCAGACAACACAAGTATTTCTGATGGAGAAATTAGGCATATTTCAGGAATTACATTTATGAGCATACTTTGACCACTTCGGAGAGTTCTTAGTCAAAAATTTCTTATTCAAAACACCCTAAACCTTCCCACAATAACAGAGACCCACCTACAACCTTCAAGGAAGTGGTTATGGACACTCTCACCCCTTAAGTCAAACATTACAGATTAAAAGCCTCATTAAGTGTTAATGCTCACAGGAATCCATAGATCTGGCTTATCCCAGCAAATACTTTTCCCCTTTTCCCTACTCTTTTGCCTTAAAGATATGTCCTAACCCCACAAAATTCAAGGAAACACACACTCCCTCAATGTCCCACTACCATTACTTTTGCTCTTTGGGTATAAAATTAAAAAAGAATAAATCCTTTCCTATGACATGGTGCTTATGCAGACAGGTACAGGGAAATGGGAACACTTGAACTGTTTGGCTGGAATTCAATACAATCAAAACACCATTTCACAAACTGAAGTGACCACTGAAACTCACCTGGTTTTTGCTGGGTACTTTTGGAATTACTTTGGTTACAGTTCCTTCAAAATGCTCAATGCTGATATCTTCAAAAATGACAGTTCCTTGAGGCAGCAGTCTAACATCTGTTGCAACTTCTTTACCCTAAGAACACAAAATCAGTCAAATACCCAAAAAAAGAAGAGAGACAGCAACAGACACTTCCCAGTGAACCTCCTCCCCCCTTTTTTAAAGTTGGAGCAAACAGGGCAGTTCATGCCCTAAGACCTTGTCTCCCGTTTTACTGGATTTCGTCTTACATTTCTGTCTTTGATTGTAAACTCCACATCATCACCAGGCTGTAAGGTTTCTAGGTCACCTTTAAATTCACTATAGTGAAAGAATATCTCCTTCACGACATCACCTCTCTCAATAAATCCAAAGGCTTCCTGTGAACAGAAAAAAAAAGTGTTTAATAAATTGCCCATTACTATAATATACCAAGAAAGAATTTCACAGGTTCTACCAAACACAATAATTGACTGTGAATCCCAGTAGAGCACTGAGGAGTGCACACAGCTAACAGGCTACCACAAAAATATATATAAACAGAAGCAAATGAGATTTTTTAAAAAGAGCATTAGTATCATAGATGAGTTGCTTAAGCTGTTTCACACAATTTACACCCACAGCTCAAACTTTTAGTAGCTCTTACTAACTTCAATATATTACTTTTAACCCTGCTTTTCAAAACAGCATTTTATTTTCAAATGAAACTTAAAATCACTCACTTTCATGGCACAGACTACTCCTTGACAGCGGGCTTGTTTCTTTTTTAATAGCATAATGTTACGAGCACTTACAGCACCAGTACTAGAGGGGAAAAAAACAAGAGCAAAACTTAAAACTCAAACAAAAATGAAGATTTTATTTCATGCAATTTAATCTCTCAGAACAGGTATGAATTCTGCCTTGACCACTAAAACCAGCACCAAGCCAGAAAAGCAAGACCAACTTACTGTTTATTTGTATCAATTATAAAGTTTATTTTATCTCCCGTTTCCAGCTGTACGTTTCCTTCAACATCCTCTGGGGTGTAAGTCAGGTAAAATACTTCCTGTAAATTAACATTAACTAAAGTTACTCCATTTGCAGCATAGCTGTTTCAAAGAAAGATTAACACAATTTTGTTTAAAAACAACATCTGCTTAATTTAGTGAGAAAATGGACGGTGATCAAACATGGCATGCAAAACATTCTTTTTTTGCATCGTGCTGTTTTGATGAGTCTGTGACAAGCAATTTGACAGGTTTGTACGTGGCCATCTTTAATATTCAGTGTCTAAACTTTAGAAGTTCAAGACAAGGATACATGAACTTCGGGAAGTTTTAAAGGAGAACAACTATTCGGCTCTGTAGAAAGTTCTCCACAGAAATAAGCAAGCAAACTGTCAAAAATAAATCACTGTTTGTAGTAATTACCAAAGCATGCTTTTTTTTTTTTCTTTTTTTTGGCCAAGAACTGCACAGTTCAGTGCAATTTAAAGTCTGCATTAAATCGAATCTTTCATTTTGCTCATAGACCACAGTGATGGATCAGTGAAGAGTTCAAGTAAAATGCACAAGCTTTACCCCATTACGTTCGTAGCAAACACTCCCTGTTGGACTTTGACCCGGGGCAGCTGGAGATTTACTCTCTAAATTGTGAGGAACAGCACACACAACCTACCAGTCAAAAAAAAAAAAAAAAAAAAAATCCATTGCTAGTCATTTCAGGAGTGGCATTTTTGTTGAACACAAAATGAATCTCAGCACCCTCTACTACACACTCAACAGGGAATGCCACGCTGTAAAGTTTCAATCTCCCAGGACCTCTCGGCTCCAAGAAGCGTTTGGAGCCAAGTAAAGAGCTCAGACTGAACCTCTGAATTTTTAACAGAACACACTGAAATGTGTTTCAGTGGAACTAACACTGTATGTAGTTAATCTGCATGCTAAATGAACCCAGCCTTCTGTACTGGAGTAAGGGGTAGAAATTATGCAGGGATAGAAAAGAGACACTAACTTGTCCATTTATTCGTTCTTCAGGTAATATTTCTGGTTTTATCTTCACCAATTTAATAGCAATGGGTTTTCCAGTTCGGCGATCAGAAGACACTTCAAACTCAACGTCATCTACGAGACAATCAGAGGTGACAGTGAGAGAGTTCTGGTTGGGTCTGTTTGTTTGTATTTTTTTAATAAGAATCACTAAATGGCTGTGTTTGCCAATTCACTGCTTGTAGCCAAACACAACAAAGTAGAACTCAGGTGCTTTTGTTGCCAGGGAAGGACAAACTATTTGCATACATTTCTCTGGTTATTCTGTTCATTCTCTCCTGTTGCTAATGAATATTCTACTGTAATTCCATAGCAATTCCCTCCCCATGCCCTGCTCACTACACAGCAGACTCCACAGGGAAGTTCAGACAACACAGCACAGGCCATTAATCAGTTTAGAAACTTCCCTGCCACGCTAATTATCAGCATGAAGTCGCAGCCTCCCCCTGCTGAAAAACACCTCACTCTAAACAACTAATCCTAGAAAGATAAACAGGGAGTCCGAGAGGTAAATTCTCCCACAGTCTGAGTACTTGGCTGCACCTCAGGCAGACAAGTTTGACCTGACACTGCTCCATTTCAACTGCGTGCACCACCAGCTGCACAAAGTGCTGGGAAGGGCTCCCACCACGAGCGGTGGGTCGTTAATTGTCTCCTTAAACCGCCAGAAGCCACCAACAACTGTTGGTGTCATCAAAACAGGATAAAAGTCAAAGAGACTGGTCTGCACACAGGAGCTGCTGCCTCACCTCCTACTTTGAGCTCCTGCAGGTTGCCGTTGTACTGTGAGCAGTGGAAGAAGAGCCTGGCCTGCCGTTCCGAGCACTGGATGAATCCATACGAGGTCAGCAGCTTCTCTATAACCCCAGTCTCGCGCAGCGCCGCCGAAGTACCGTTGGGGTACCCGTTGTGTCCATTGTTGTGGAGCAGGTTTGGATCAAAGCTCATCTGTTTGGAGGAAAGCACAGGGGGAAAAAAAACCCCCAAACCGAGACTTGAGATCGGTTTCTCCACGTTTCTGTAATGTAATAACTGACAGAGAGCTTGTGGAAGTTACTGACACAAGTAAACACTAATAATGTCTACCAAACCCACCAAAATAGTGATGTTTTTGTAATGCAGGAAGCCTTAAAATTTAAACAGGCAAGGTATTTATAAAATAAGCCAGAATTCTAATAACCAAATAAAGCTTGCTTAGAGCAAACCAGACTTCTGACATTTTTAGAATAAGTATTCCACCTCACGTTCCCACACTCCCACGTTCACTATTTCACACGAAAGCCTCAAAATATCTCAAATATCTGCTCTTTCTAATCACCTGTTTAGTTTGGAAAATGCAAACTAAACCAACGCAATTAGGTTCACATCCCTGCACAGTTTGTCCCTAGTTTGGGTTCAGTCTTTCATACTATAAAAAAAAAATGGTATTAATGAAACAGTTTTGCACAGTTATGGAATTAATACCCAGAATTAAAACCTGAATTGACATTCCTGGGGCACAGAGGCTCAAGTGCTAGAAAGACTGAGAAAATCTGAAAATAGCATGAAACTAAAGTTAAATCTGTACTGAACTGTGGAATTAACTTACATCCATTAAAACATTTTTTTAAACAGGGTATGTTTTCCCTTTTTAAGCCACAGATTCAATCTTGAAATATTTCCCATCCCTTTACTAACCCCACTGGCTTTTTGATGTACAAGTCTCATTTCTAAAAGCAAGCCACTTGGACTTACAGGTTAGCAATTAAATCAGATGAAATGTATTACACCTCACTAAACACTGTAATTCAAGAGAGACAACCGAAGCAACCCTTCCTCCCAAGGAGGAAGCCAATATGCATCTTAAAATACAGAATTATTTGTTAAGTTTCCAGAATATTTAATCTGGAAACAGAATGAGACTGTATCTGTTCTCTGCTTTCTTGCTGCAACAAGCAGAAGAGATTAAAAATTAGTCAGCAATTTGTTTAGTGGAGGTAAAACACCTGAGCAACTCCTAAAACAGTCACACTTTTTACTGTAGCCCAGCCATCAAGTTACTCAATGTATCAGAAGGAACAGATACAGATTGTCCTCTTATGCTGTTTGGGAAATCAGTTTAGAAGTGATCAGAGAGCACCAAAAAACATCTGCTGTGAAGTTCTTGGGCAGAAATCTTTGGTCTTTGACATTAAAAAAAAAAAAAAAAATCAAGTGGGAACAACCACACAAAGTAAGGATTGACAGAGTTTTGGGTTCCAAGAGGGGGAGGTGTTCTCCTCCCTTCTGGTTCAGACTCACATGGGGTAGAAGCAGATGAAGGAAAATACAAATAACAGAAGGTGGGGGAGTGATATGAGGGGGAAAAGGATCCCATGACACTGTGTAATGGTGTCCATCCCACAGAGCTGGGACAGCACAGTGCAGAGCTGGGGGACCACAGTCCTGCTCAGCACTTACAAAGAGCAGTGTTTTCACCCCAAATTCTTTAAACTTCAGTGAACCAGTAAATCTGTTATAATTCTGTAATATCCACTGCTTGTTTTCTTGTTCTACACCTCATTTTCCTTTCCCTTAAAAACTAGTAGGAATCCCTCTGAATTTTTAATCAATACTGCCCACTTATTCTTACCCTACCAACCTGCAGTAACTGGCACCAATCAACACCCTTAGCATGTTCAAGTCATGAAACACTGAAAGCACTTCCCAAAGCTGCTGAGATTTACTGACTAGCATCACTCCAAGATAAGAATCCTCATCTTTTGAGGAAGGCAATCCCAGGACATTCCACACACGAGAAGATGCCCTTGTGGGAAGGCGACAGCTGAAGTGTTTCAAGCCATCCTAGAGTTTGAAATACTTGTCAAAAATAAACTGGTCCTGCAAGTAGGGTGGCTGGGGGAAGGGCAAATGACATGTTATTATACCTTCTCCCAGGAGAATTACAGGCCAGACCATTAACCCATTCTGGAGGCTGAACTGAGCGTGCCAAAGACTTCTGTGAGTCACAAAATGGCCACTTCATCTCTGATACCACAAACACAGACACCCTGCCTGAGACATCAACTGACAGACCAAAGGCAATGCTACTGAAGGTACATCAGAGAGAGAAAGTGACAAAAATCTACTTAAAAATCAGATTCAGAATAGCCTTTCTTAGGGTTAGGAAGCCACAGTGCTGTAAGCTCAGGCACCCCTTGAACAGTTTGAGTTTAAAGGAGCACAGCACAAAACTCCCCATCCATCCTCTAGAGCCTGACAACTTGAGCTCAAAGATTCCTCAGGTGGCAGGAAAACTTGCTGTACAGAGAAAGATACTTTACATTTTCAGCAGCCTTTCCAGATAATTGTCAAATTCCTACACCTGTTCAAACAATGTTACAACAGAGCATAACCAATATCAAATAACAGCTATTTATATGTATCACCAGGGGTCTTGGCATAAAACTGTTCCTCAAGAAACTTCTAGCAACAGGCTACAACCTATTAATGTACAAACAAGACTTTCTTGGGCCTGAAATACAAGTTACATACTTGACCAAGATGAATTCCTGGCTCTGCTGTCCACTGCCAACAGCTGACTTGGTTTACAAGAATATGAACTATGAACCCACCAGTACAAGTTCTCAGAGGAAGAAAAGAAGAAAAAAAACTGTGCAGGAAGATTAAAAGACTAAACACAGGGTATTTGAAAACAGGGATTGGAACCATGAACCTACTGTTACTAGAAGAGAGAAGCATCAATCATCAGCTCTCCAGGGTTATAAGTATTGCTCAAAAGAACCATACTGCAGGTGCTAATAATTTGTCATACCACTAATAAATCAACATAACCGCAAAAAACCACACAGTGGTTTGGGTTGGAAGGGGCTTTTAGGATCATCCAGTTCCACCCCCTGCCATGGGTAGGAACACTTTCCACTATCCCAGGTTGCTCCAAGCCCCTTCCAACCTGGCCTTGGGCACTCCCAGGGATGGGGCAGCCACAGCTTCTCTGTGCCAGGGCCTCACTATTAAAAGAATTTTTATTAAGAACTACCAACAAGAACTAAAACACCCCAAACCATTCTGTTAAAAAACGGGTTCTTATTAAGTTTAAAACCCCATCTGTAACTCTTTACACAGCACCAACCTCGCAGTGATATTCAAATATTGCACTTTCAGTAGTATTTGCCGATTCTTCTGTTTCAGCACAAGTTTCTAAGGATGAAGACTGCTATTATTTAAAAAAAGGAACAAAAGGAGGAGAGACAAAAAGAGAAAAGAAAAAAAAAAGAAAAAAAGAAAGCAAAAGAAGGTGATCTATCAAGCTATAGAGAACACAAGTGCTGCTGCCCAGGGCAGTTTCACTACAGCACTGGAGAAAACAAAGACTATTTAGCAGCGTCGGGACGTGCTCTTTTGAAGCTGTTGAGTAGGCACAAACTTCTTGTTTCAGATCAAGCCTTGTATCTTCTTCAGTGTTAAGTTGCCTCTTCTTTGGTCTTGAGTTGTTGTTACGATGTGGTTTTTATTCTTTTCCTGATCTGAACTTGAAGCAGCAGTTTCAGGTGGTAAATTCTGTTCTGTTCCACTTCATACTGGAGGAAGGGAAAAGACACACACTAAATATCACTCGGAAGGAAATTCTCCTGAAGTCACAGAAAGGATTGGTTTGGAAGGGACCTTAAAGACCATCTAGTTCCAACCTGTATAAGTGAACCCTAAGTGTTCCTACAAACAGGTGTTATTTCCTCTACCTTAAACCTGGAAGTTTGGGAAAGGCTGTTTTACAGACATATCTGGCATTCCCATTTCCTCTTTTCAAAGAGCTACCTCCAAGCAGTGAGAATTTCCAATTTTAAACCCTTCAGACACAGTTAGGCATTTCAGGGAAACTCCCAGCTTGTAGCACTTAAAATGGCAACTTATCATTAGTATTTAACTCATTAGTCCTCCTATCAGTCATTTTATATGTGTGCTTATTAATTAAATTATGATATAATTTAGCAAGTGCTTGCACAGGTCCTCAGAGAGCAACAGGGTGTATGTGTGCGTGGGAATTAGAATTTCCTGATCATTTCTGTTCCAAGGGGTAAGTTAAGGATTAGCAATACCTGAAGCACATTTAGAATTATATAAAAATTAACAAATTTCTCAATTATATGTACAGCTGCTGCATGTAAAATAACTGCAGAGCCACTCTCTGGGCTTGTGGAAGTTTTTGCAAAATGGTGATTGCACACAGATGATATTTGGGCAGATAACACCACAGAGAAGCCTTTCTGCAACAATAGGTAGTTAGTAATTAATCCCCTCCTGAAGTTTTCCAGTCCCACTTTGTATTTTCGTGAGAAAAGCAGTTTCAGCAAACTGCCACCTACCACCCAAACCAAAACCTTATGGAAACAGAAGCTTTTCCTGAGAAGAAAGCAAATCAAGTTTTGAGTTTGTGGCTTACTCAATTGACAGATTAAAAAAAAAAAAAAAAAAAAAAGATCTTTTAGTGGACAAAAGCTGCCAAGAAGCCACACAGCTCTGACTCCAGGGATCCACTGGCATGCTGTGCAGTAATCCAAAGGGATGAAGCATCAACACAACTCTTCCCCAAGTTGTTCCACAAGTCCCACAACCAGAAGAGAAAAAATATGGACAAAGCATGAAAGAGAATAAAGGAACTGGGTGAGGGCTGTGCAAACCAGCACCTGGTGGGGAAGGTCTGCAGGGAAAGGGTCAATTATCAAACACTATCAACAAGAAGACAGGAAGTTCTTGCAGTAATAACAGTATCACCAGGCTTTCCCCACACCTCAGCATCGCATCCAGCAACTGTTGCCACAGTCTCCTGCAGGACAGTGTTATTTTTTGGGCAGGATTTCAGCTCTCAAATGAGCATCCCCTCAGCCAAGCTCAGAATGAAGCAGGCACACACTGCACCCCAAGAACTGAACACTGGGAATATTCTTATTCATGTACTTCTCTCTCATTTAATAGCCTAATGTGATCAGAGCTCTCCTAGAGCTGTAAGTTGTATCACGTTACATTTATCATTTTTCCAGGCTTAAAATATATCATATTTTCCCATAATAACCAAAACTCCCCTTCTGATCAAATATGACTAGAGGCCATTTTATCAGTAATCAAGTAAGGCACAAACCTTTCCATTAAAGCCAACTGAATTTGATAACAAGATGAGTTTAGTACACCACAGTTCTTTAAAAAAAAAAAGGTTACCAAGCAAGCATAACTCAAGCAAAAAGAAAAAATAATCTCACTGTGCTCGTCTGCCTCAAATTCTTTACTTTTTAATTCAGCTACTATAAATACTCCTCCAAATGGTAAACACCCCGAGCAGCTGCCCAGCCCCCAAGTCTCGCTGCCTCCTGCATTTGTGTATTTACAGCTGAAAGGTTTAATGCAAAGACAGGGAAGAGCTGAGCCCTGTTCTTGAGGGCCTTCCATGTGCAGACTCTGCTAAATGACAGTGAAGTCACATGAAGCTGTTCAGCCAGAAAGCACCTACAGAGCCCCACATGGAACCTGCCCGATGACAGCATTGTTCTGCTTCCCATTTTCTTCACAAAAACAGGCAGCTGCAAGAACCCGCATTCCATGGATCGGGCCATGTGCTTCTGGAAACGGCCTGCTCTTATGTGACTAAGATACAATTTAATGAAGGTAAAACTTTGTATTCTCGGAGCGCACGCACAACTCAGCTATCGGATACTTGGAGATCAGGCCACTCCACATCTTTCCAGGCCGATACTGGAAGCAAGCGCTAAACGCTGGCACCCCAACCAGCACGTGACAGCTGCGAGCCCAGCCGCCACCAGGGCAGCCGAGCCCGAAAAATACACGTATGGGGGAGAAAAAGGAGTTAAAGAACTGCCAAGGACATCTGTAATTCCAAAAACCCCCGTAGCGGTTAAAACAAAAATCGGGTTTTTTTTAGAGGGTGTGCGCTGCTCGGGGCAGAGCCCCGCGCCGGGCGCCGATGCGGGCGGTGGAGAAGCGGCCGCGGAGCTCCGGAGCCGCCTGGGCCCGACGCCGGTGGCCGGCGGGGCCGCGCTAGCTGCGCTGCACCAAGATGGAGGCGGCGGAGCGAGGGGCGGCCGCGCCGAGGGGCGGCGCCGGGGCCGCGGCCAGCGGGGCCCGCGGTGCGCGGGCGGGTCGGGCCTGTGACAGCGGTAGCGGCGGGGCCGTGCGGGCCGCCCCGGGCCGGGCAGGGCCGGGGGGCGATGTGCACAAAGGGGGGCGATGGCGGCCGCTCCCCGCACACAAAGGGCCGCGGCCGCGCCGCGCCGGGCGGGGCCGCGCGCGGCACGCCGGGAGCCGCCGCCGCCCCTCCGCCCGCACGGCCCCGCCGCTCCACCGCGGCCCGGAGCCCCCGGCGAGCCGCCCCCGCCCGCTACGGGCCCCAGCGAGTCGCGGCGCGGCGAGTCCCGGCGCGGCCGCCGCCGCCGCCCCGCACCGCCGGCCTAGTAGGCCGCACCCCCACACACCCCCCCCCACCAACCACCACCACACACACACACACACCCGCTCCGGGCGCGCTGCCCTCGGTGCGGCGGGAGGTGCGCGGGTGGCGCGGCGGGCGGAGCGCCCCCCACACATCCCCCCCCGGTGCCGTGAGGGGGGTCGCGGAGCGGCCCCGGGCCCGCACTCACCCCAACAGCTCAGCGCCCCCGCTCCAGCGCCGCCATGAGCAGCACGGCCCGGCACGTAGGACTGAGACCGCGCCGCTCTCGCGAGAGCCGCCCGGGGGGAGGGGAGGGCGGGGGGGGCGAGGGGGCGGGGCCGCTGAAGAGCTCTGTGTGTGGGGGGGTGGCGACAGCGCCCCCTGGCGGCCCCGGCGAGGGGCTGGAAAGAGGGAAAAGCTGTTAAAAAGTTTTATGTCTTTTCAATTAACGGCGTCCGAAATGCCCGTGAGGCGTTTTGATCTCCGCCATCCCACTGTGGGCTAACGGCCCTCCGATGGGGCGGTTGGTGTGCAGCCGGAAAAAAAAAAAGAAACAGAAACTAAATAGTTGGTTTGATTGAGGAGGGAGAGAAAACGCCGGCTGAGGGGAGAGAACGATTACCTAACTCAGAGAGAGACAGAGCCTAGGCTGACGGGACAGAGAAAATCCCGGCTGAAGGGAAAAGGAGAACCTGTTACAGTTGACTGAGAACGCTGTATTTTGTCTCTTATAAATTAATGTCGTCTGAAATGCCTGTGAGGCGTTTTTATATTCACTGTCCCAGTGCAGGTGAACATTCCCCCAAACCGAGTCATCTGTGCAGCCAGAAAGAACCCAGAAACTAAATAGCAGTTGGTTTGATTTGAGGGGTGAGAGGAAACCCCATGTGAGGGGGAAGAAAACCCCATGTGAGGGGGAAGGAGCTCGGCTTGGGGTCAGGGCAGGTTCTGTGCCCTCAGGCATTTACAGCCACAAACTCTGCATTTACAGATCCAGAACAGGACAGCAGTGAATGGCACATGCAGCTGTGTCACAGAAGGGAAAGGTTCCAGTTCAGGAAGCTCCATGATTCTATGAACATAATTAAACTTCCCTTGCCAATTCTGGTCCACTACTAGTTAACAGTAAACTCAATCAAAGCAACTGCTATTTATTTTTTTGGTTTTTTTTCTGCCTACACAGCAACAACCCAACTGGAGGGATGTTAAAAGAGATAAAATGCAGCATTTTGGTTATTGTAATATTTCCCTCAGGCAAGGTAAAAACTAGAGGGAGTGAAAAGGGCTTGAGAATATGCAGAATACACAGAATTCCCCCCAGGACTCATAAACAGAACACACTTGAGAAAATTACTTCCGACTGGGTTTTTTTTTTTTTTTATTCCCTCCTAAACAATTCCTAATAGAAAAGGATTGTAGGCAAGAACACGCCTGTACAGAAATCCTTTATATCTACCAATCTTGCTCGATATTGCAGATGTTCACAAGGAAATGTCTCTTAACAAGCACAGGAACAAGTCACCTTCTGCATCTATCGCTTGGGAAATAAAGACTGGCATAAAGATTTAAACTCATATTGGAAATGAGACGTTTATTGTTCTTGGGGGATTTTTCTTGGATCACAGGTCAGACAGAAATCTTTATATAGAAGTGTCAATAAAAATATCACCATGTCGATAAATTCCTACAACACTGCAACTCTAATTTCACTCAATGCAGTAACTGTGGAACACCTGGCA
This sequence comes from Empidonax traillii, assembly GCF_003031625.1. Taxonomy (NCBI): domain Eukaryota; kingdom Metazoa; phylum Chordata; class Aves; order Passeriformes; family Tyrannidae; genus Empidonax; species Empidonax traillii. The sequence goes on along the minus strand of NW_020955734.1, from coordinate 367,977 downwards.
CTGCACTCACCTGTGAAGTGACATTAAAAATCTCTCTGTGTGTTGGTTTGGTTATTTTTGAGGCAGACCTGAGCTCCCTCTTCCTGAGTCCGAAGTGGTGGGAGGCCAAAGAGCTTCGATCTGAAGGTGCTGAGCTCTGGGCAGGGGCTGAGCACCCTGACAGGTCAGGGCTGGCCAGCACCCACACCCCTGGGAGCACTGCTAAGGCTGGGACAGGTCTATCCACTGAAAAAAACACTAGTCAAATATGCAGAGTCCTTCAAAAACGCCTAGGTTTATGTCAGGAAGGGTTGTCCACTGATTTTCACCCCTACAACAAGGTAAAGCTGGCTCTGAATAGGAGTGGCTGCTTCAAGTGCCCTGCTGGCATCTGCTGTTCTCTCACCTGCTCCTGAGTGTCCAGGTAACAAAGTCAACCCAGGTAATAAAGTCAGTCCAGCTTACAGAGTCAACCCACCAAAACCCTGAGGGGTCACTCTGCAAAGCAAAACTGCTCCATGCAGCCAGAGCAAGCCACATCCCTGCCATTTACCACACTGGGGTTGGAATAACCTCTTATTCCCTCTCTCAAGGACAATAATCACAACCTTGCGTTGTGTTCTCGAGCTACAGACAAGGTGGGTTTAAAAGCCAACTGCACAGCTGGAATTAAATTACCTAAAGCTCATAAAAAAAAAATGACAGAGGGAGAGGAAATGAACCATCACAAGGGAGGACACATCAAACGCTTCAGTGTTGAGCATCCTAAGACAGAGCCACGAGCCTCTGCCATCAACATTTCAGGAAAACGCAGAGCAAACAGCCCAAACACTTGAAAGATAAAACAAATATACAAGGAAACAACCTGAAAGAACAAATCCCTTGCCAGGCAGTTTCATAATAGTCTCTGGAGGTTTGGAGATGAGGTTCTTGTGGCCTAAGCTTCACAGTCCGGCAGATCTTCTCTCTCCACCTCGAAAGATTCTTTGCTGATTGACAACAGTTCACGCAGCTCTTTGTTTTCAAGCTGCAAAAATCAATATTTTTGCTGAAATTGAAACGGGCTAATTCACAATTAAAGGATGACAAGCTTTCAGCAGCCCCACTATCCTCAGCCACTGGATCTCTTCTTACCTCCAGCTGAGCCAGTTTCTCCTGCACTTTAAAGAACTGATCATCATCCACTTGAACAGCTTTTCTCATCACCTCTCCCATCTCACATATTCTGTCTATTTGACTTTCAATTTCCTGAAAGACACAAAAGTAATACATTCAACATGTTCAGGCAAAAGCAACAGTCATAACTTATCCCCTCTAAACCACTTACTTCCATTGTCCTAATTTTGGATTCTTTTCATGTTTTGAATTTTAATCCTTCCCTCCCAAGCACTTGCAATCCTTTCTGTCTTGTACACAGAACATGTGCCTTACTGTCCTTTATCACGAGTCATCAGTGAAAACAGTGAACACAATCACAGCAGGCACCAAGATAAGGCACCCTGACTTGCTAAGAGGGAAATAACTTCAAGTGTGACAAGGACTGAGGGAACAGATTCAGGGTCACGTGAATGCAATTACCAGGCAGTAAATTTTATATGGTTTTATTAGACAAGCCTGGCTGTGACTTTACAAAGACATCAAATAGAAAAGCAAAGAAGATTTCAAGTGACAAGTGTGCAGCAAACAGGCCCATCTCAGAAGGCAATGAAACCAAAGCAAGTAAGACCAGAGCCTCCTGAGGCAGATTTTACAGGATCTGTCTGAGACAGCTCTAATCCTTCTGAAGAAGCATTTTGTTGAATCTCAGAAATGCACATAGAACAAACACCGACAAATTCTGTTTCCAACATGGAATGGAGCAGCTCCTGTTTGAAGAGCAATGTATCAGATAACGTGACAGGGTGGGGTTTCTTTTCTCTAAGTGCCCACAGTTCTTCCACTGGCTCTGGAAGATAAATGTACCACAGAGAAGACAACTCAGTTTTGAATTCCATTATTCACAAAGTATGTAAACAAATCAGAGCACCCAGAAGAGAGCTGGAGGAATAAGAAAGACTTCTGGGGAAAAAAAAAAAGATTATTATTTTTCTAAACAGGATGATTTTTGTGAACAGGAAGATGGTTATAATAAAAAAATATCTCTTTAAAAGATATTTTTTATTAGATACCTAAACATGAAACAGGCCACAGTTATCAGCAGCCACATCCCACCAGCTCTGAAGTCACTGAGTCCATGGATAAAGGGACACTTTTAGGCCACTGCAGAGAGTATCTGGATTTAAAAACACTTGGGAGTGAAGATCTCTTAAGAATTAAACATATACAGGTCACAGAGATTTAGGAGGTCCTTTTCCCTGTGCTACAGTTACTGAACAGTTATCTTTGATTTTACTGTAGAGGATCAGAAACGTTAATTCTTAACCCAGGGAATTCACCATCTGGTCGAAAGAATAAGACTCCACCTGGGCTGTGAAGTGTTATATTCTGAAAGGAATAGAGGGGAAAATACCAGCAGAGATAAGAGTTGGAGAAAATGTATTTTGCAGCAGAGACATTGCAGGAATGGAAATGGAGGTTGTATGACAGCGAGCAAGTGACATGGGCACTCCCCTGTCCCCATCCCACCTTACCACAGAATTAGCCTGATGGACTTTCAAGACCGGTTCTGCATCTTCACCTTTTCTCCCTTCCAAAAGCTGCAACATCTGCTTCCTGTACTTGCTCATGATGAGCTCCAGCGCATCTTGGTGCTCCTCCAGCGAGACCCACAGCTCTGCAGAACGCAGCCCGTCAGTGCCACGAAGGGAAGAGCGGGAGAACTCCCACGGCAGCGGCAGCAGGTGCCGGAGGGGCTGGGTACCAGCTGACGGTGGGATTCGCGCTGCCCACCACAGCTCAGGCTGGCACTGCCGTGGACCGGCCGAGGAGCCAAGCGGGGCACCCAGCGACTCTGCCACAGGCAACACGGATCCACCGCCGCTCCCCCGACAAGACCCTCCCGCCGGGACCCACCGAGCCCCTCTGACATCACCCAGCAGGACCCACCCCCTCGACCCCCAACACCCCCCGGGCCTCGCTCACCCCTGTTCTCCTGCTGCAGGTCGCGGATCTGCGTGTTCTCCTGCGCCAGCACCACGTGCGGCCGCAGCCGGGACGGGTCGGGCCGCTCCGCCGCGACGCCCGCGGGGCCCTGCCGAGACACGGCGGGGGTCGGTCAGTCGGGCGGCCCCTCCCGCCCAGCGCGGGCCGCTCCGCCCGCCCCGCGCTCACCTGGTGGTCGGCGCAGCCCGCGCCCGCCTCCCGCATGGCGGCCACGCGGCGGTGCAGCACGGCCGACTGGTCGATGAGCGACTCGGCCGCCGTGTCGTGCTCCTTCAGCCGCTCCAGCAGCGTGCGCGCGTCCGTCAGGATCTTGTCGATGGTGCAGCTCATGGCGGGCGGCGCGGCTCGGCCCGGCTCACCGCCGCGGCGGGGCCATGGGCGGCCCGGCCCCTCAGCCCCTCACGGGCCCTCAGCCCCTCACGGCCCGCCGGGCGCGGGCGGACGCGAACCCACGAACCCGCGGGCCCGTGGGCGCCGCTTCCGCCCGCGGCCACGGCGCGGACAGTGCGCAGGCGCGGAGCCACCGCTCCCCGCAAGGGGCCGCCGGGCGGCGCCAGAGCGCCGCAAGCAGGGAGAGGGGCGGGGCCAGCGGTGGGCGGGGCCAACAGGCAGGGCAGGGTCAGTTGGAGGGAACGGGGTCAGTGTGGGGGGCGTGGTCATGGCGAGGGGCGTGTCTTATCTGGGCGTGGTTAAGATCAGGGGCGGGGCCAGGTCCCTCCAGACCGCTCCCGAGGGGGGAGCTCGAAGCTCTGGAGCTCGCAGCTCTGGAGCTCGCTTTGGTTTTGGGGCGGTTTAGGAGGGTTTTTAGGGGGTTTTGGGGCAAGGGGGCACTGCCCTCTCCGGCGCACAGCGTTACCAAGCCGCCTGCCCCGGTGAATGCCTCCCCCTCCCACGCCGCCGTCCCTCGTGCCCGAGCCCCCCGCACCGAGCCCCCCGCTCCCATCGGCGGCAGAAGGTGCCGGAGGAGCCGGGACGGGCCCTGGCTGCGGGCGGGCGCTGCTCGGCACAGCCTGTTTGCGCAGGGCCGGTCCTTGACCCCTGGTCCCGTTATCTCCGGGACTGCTCCTCGCACAGCGCGATCAATCCCGCGGGGATATGTGGGGCTGCCGTCTTATCTGATCCTCCTGTTTGTCCCTCCTCACAGTAAACATCCGCCACTCAAAATAACGAGCTCTGCAGTGCTGACTTGCTGCTTTGATTCTTATTTGCTTACTGAAGCTACTGTTGCTGATCCGGGGTGTCCTTCAGGCTTTGCCCGACTCTGTGCCACAAATTTGTTTAGTGTCGCTGACTTCGTTACAATGTTTTCAACAAGAATATTTTAACAGGACTCCCTCTGACTCGAATCATCTTTCGAGCTCTAATCCCCATTCACCCAGACACATGAGAAAACTCCAGGATGCTTTATCAGATGAAGGATCCCTTGTGATCCCAGAGATAATCAAGAAGCTCTGAATGGGATCATTTCATATAAGCAGCAATCTCTAAGCATGCACTTGATGCAACAGAGAATGGAGTAAGCAACTGCATTTGGAATATTTCATCAGAATCAGATTAATTAGTGAAGTATGAGAGCTATTCTGCAAATGTGGGAACTGTGGAGCTAAAGGTCCAGCCTGTGCTTTATGGCACGTTGCACCTTGTGGTCCTTCCCTACTTTTTGTCTTGTTAGAGAATATTAAAAAGTTGAGACAACTTGTTATCAGAATCCCTTTTTCCTAACGGGCAATTCTTGAACATTTGGAAAACTGACAAATATTGCTGTGTTTGCCATTCTGGCTATGGGATGAGTTGGTCAAAGACTGCCCTGCCCAAGATGGACACAACAACCCCAAGTTTTACCCAGGGCTTGTTACCCTGTCCCACTTTCACACCCCCACATGACCCCATGTGTGCAGTTCAGCAGCTCCTGTCGCTCCCCTCTGCTCATATTCCCAGCTCCATGTGTCCCTTCCGAGCCTCTCTCAGTACATCCAATTTTCCCAGAACCTCTGTGGTTCACAGAGCAGGCCCGACACAGCTCCATGGAATGATCTGTGTGTTCCAGAGCCACCTTCCAGTTTGTCACTTCGTTCAACCCAGGGAGTTTCAAAGTGAAATCAAACCTGCAGCCCCTGAGGTTCCACTTCACTCAGGCACTCAAGGAGCCTTTTGGAAATGCAGCACTGGGAATTCCAGTTCACATCCACCAGCTGGAGGAAGGATCATTTCACCTGTACAGGAGCTGCACTGGGAGGCGTCTGAACCTCTGCCCTGTTCTGTTCCCTGGGTTTACACTCCTGATTTAACCCTCACCTCTCCCTGGTGGCAGAGAGGCCACCCTGCCCTTCCATGCCAACAGAGCCAGCACTGCTGTACCAGAGTAGAATTCCAGGACCAGTTCATTCCCTCTGTGGCATTCTGGCTGCTTGGAATAAAATTCCAGAATGAGGGAGATGGGAGCCTGTGACACCATCCTCCCACCCAGGGATGGGGCTCAGCCCCTCTCCAGCAGATCTTCTGACATGGAATCATTTCTTCAACTTCCAAAGGGCAGCACAGTAACTCAGCGTGGCGCCAGCACACGGAGTGGATCCCAGTAGGACAAAGCTCCTTGATTTAAATGCTGGGAATGCTTGTCACCAAAACTTGGAGTATGGAGCAACAGAGCTTAAACAAATCGGCGGATGAGCATTTTCTGAGTAGTGGTGCCTTATAATTCCCTTGGCTTTATCACATCAATTCTGTGTAAACCAAAGGGAATGTATAAATTTGGCCTCTCAAACTTTTTAGTGTTTAACTTCAATTCGATTAAACACTTATGTGTGTGTACAAAGTGAAAAATGAGGTTACAAGAGGTTAATGCTTTAATGCTTTTAATAACTCTTAACCACATGGCTGTATTTTGTCAAACAGAACATGGGTTTGTTGTAGCAGGAGAAGGGAACGCTGGATAGAGGCAAACTGAGACACTCTGAGACAGCAACGCTGCTGCAGGGCCCAAACTGTTTTCAGGCCATCTTTGAAAAATCAGAAACAGTATTTCTATGATGGGGTAAATATGTAACATTGCTGAGTAACAGCTCAGGAGGTTCTTCATCACAGTAGGAAAATCACAAAGAAAAGAAATCCAAGCAGACCCAAAGCACAGAAAAAGCTATCAGAGGTTGGTAACAGGCCCTGGCACAGGTTGCCCAGAGAAGCTGTGGCTGCCCCAGCCCTGGAAGTGTCCAAGGCCAGGTTGGACGGGGCTTGGAGCAACCTGGGCTAGTGGGAGGTGTCCCTGCCCGTGGCAGGGGTGGGACTGGATGGGCTTTAAGGTCCTTTCTAACCCAAACTATTCTGGGATTCTGTGAATAACGCACAGAGGAACTGACCTGCAGCAAATGGCAATGTCTGTGACAGATTGAGTGACATTTAAATGCTGGAAGTAGGGAACAGAATAAAGAGCAAATTTCTAGGATAATTCTTGGGGTTTTAAGTGTAAGTGTGGTCAGCACAGTTAGAAAAATTGTGGCTAAGTCTGTGAAGGCACAAGTGCACAGGTCTCCCACAGACACCACCTTTTCCAAAGCATAATGTGACATCTCTCATTTCCACAACGAGTCCTTCCTTCAGAAACTTGGTGTCTATAAAAAACCAACCATTCCAGCAGCTACAGCTCTTTGAAAAGCAAACCAGCCCCTTCTCACATCACCACCCCCCCAACACCTCCTGACTGCTTGCTTTTAGAATTAACTGATGGTGTTAACCATCAGCTCCTCTCACAGTTTCATTGGCGCTGCCCTCAACAAAACTGCAGCACGGAGTCTCAGACCAGGGGGCCAAGTGAATCCTCCTCTTGCACTTCCCATACTTCAAGGTGGATTAACGTGGCATAAACCAGAGTTGTCCTGTGACAAAAGTTATTACCAAGAAACTCACTCTGATTGTTCATCCCAATTATCCTGCTTTGATAAATCTGGAGGAGTCACCCATTGCACCACAGCACTCACATTTATGAGTCTAATATTCTTTTTCCTACTAAAACAAATGTCCTCAAGATGGAATCCAGGCTGGAAAAAAAGGAAAAGCATTATCATTGATAAATGGATGTATCCAGTTAGTTCAGTCCCTCAGCAGCAAGACTCCACTGCTGATAAAATGCTGAGCAAGGGATTCCACCACAATTATTTTGTAATGCTTAATACAGAGTGTCAAGATCTTCTGCTTTATGGAAATCAAGTCCAGGACTTGGCTTCCCTTTGCTGTACCTACAAAGTACAGTCACTTCAGTGCTTAAAGTTACAAGTATTCCCTATGAATTACCGACTCTGAGATCCCTGCACGAGATTGTAATCAAGCTTAATGAAGATCTTTATCTTCTTCCACATCATGCCTGGATGAATATCAATGTACTGGAGCATTTTATTGACAAATATTGGTCTTGTAGCCCAGGGGAAACAGAATTGGCACAAGACACTTAAAGGAGGGGATGTCAGGGTACACATGCACATTGAGAGTGTAGAATGGATGGGCTTCTTGTACCTCCTCTGCCTTCAGGAACAGCAACATTTTGTAGGCTGTCTTGAGATTTTCAGGTAAGTTTAAAGCAGTTTGGTTCTTGCATTAAAATTCAATGTATTTCAACTGTTTAGCTCTTCAAGATTTGCCTCATGAGCCTGTTAGAAAATGCATGGTGACACTACCCAACAACTTCATGATTAAGGAAAGAATCAGTCTTAAAAATATCAAAATTGGTTTTCCTCTCTGGTCTGATATTTCAGTATTTCCTCCCATGAAAGCATTTAGGAACTTAACGAGAACTTCCATCTTCTCCAGAGTTATTTATCTTCCAACCTGCCCCTGATGATTTGCCTGATGCATCTGATGCAAACCAGAAGAGTATCTACATTATCTCCCACTAAATCACCTGGATGACCTCGTGCTCCACAACGCTAAATGGGAGCTGTTCACTGGGCAAGGTCACACCAACACCCAAAACTATTATTCTGAATCTTTGTGCTGTTTCCCACCCAGGACTGAGATCCATCTGTGCCCACACAAAAAAGCCCAACAGAGCCACCACTGCTGCACCTTTGGAAGGTCAATAAATAATCCAGGAGAGAAAAGGAACAGAAAACTTGCAGTTCTTTCATGAGTTCCTTCACAAATTATAAATGCAAGCTCTCGGAACAGCAAATTTTTGGCAAAAATTTGTCTGCCAGTGTATTTTATGCCTATAAACCATTTTATCTCTCTAAAACAAAAACAGGTAAAGCTTAAGTTAGATCACTTTAATACATGAGTTGTTATTGTTAATACCCAACTTCCTTTACTATTGCCTAGAACAGTTTACTAGGAGAGATTTAATCCTGTAATGAAATAATCTATATTTCAATATAACCTTTAGCTCACATAGAACAACCATTACTGTAATGAGCAATTAGTTTTCCCAAAGAGCTCCCAAATCGTTTAGTATTTGACTCTTGCTTTCATCATTAAAAGATTTACAGTAATGAGCTGGAACATCAGTATTTTGTACCGAAATGGCCAAAATAGTTGCCGAGGCATCCTTGCCCTCATGTGACAGATCTCAGATGGTCTGGGGAGAAGTTAGCCAAGAGCAACAGGCAATGCCATCACTTCTGTTTCAGTTCTACTGAAAAACAACAACAAAGTGACCGTGGTGACTCGCAGTCAGGGCTCAGTAGCTTTTGGAGAACTGCTCCTCTGCTGAGATTCTGCCCTTTGTTTGAGTTTTGTTTGACAAACGCTTTATAAATGAGCAGAAGAGGTGGTTTATGTTTCATTAATGAGGCTGATAGTGGTTAATTACTGGAGTTACGTAAACAATCCAATAGCAGATCAAGCCAAACGGGTCAGTTATGTAGAGAAGATCCAGCTGGAGTGGATACGATTTCCTTTAACTGTTCGGACACCAAGCAAGTCACAGAGATCTAAAACTCCCAGTTCAGATGAACAAGGAACTCTGCTGAGCTTGAAAACAGGTTCTCTCAGCAGGTATCCATCCAGGGCAACCCTTCCTTCATCTCCAGTTTCCCCACTCACCAAATCCTCAGCCCCAGCCACTGCACGGAGGTTCAGCTGCTCAGCAGCTCCCAGTGAGGCTGCCCAAGAGCTACAACACAGTGTGCAGGTCAGGCTGCTGTCACCACATCTGCTTATCTTCCGGGGAAAACGTGCCTCGTTTCTGTGGAAAACATCCCTCACTCTCCACTTCGGTGCCACTTGTAGATGTGGGCTCACGGCATGGACTTGGGCAGCCGATGTTTTCAGGCCGTGTCCATGAGTGACACTTTGTTTACTCACCTCTGGTAAACCACGCTTGGAGTCTGTGATTATTTACTTTGCCCACCGAAATGGCTCCGGGCACGTGACTGATCCGAGGCTTCATCAGTGAGCAGCGTTTTGTAAAACCGATATATGTATGTTTTTCCTCCTTTACAGACAAAAATAAGAATTCTCAAGTTCTGCCCTAACTGATCTTCCAAATATCCAGTGAGGAGGATTGTACAAGCAACTTACTCCAGTGCTATTTTTACCGCAGTAATTGCTTTCTCTAGTATCTAATTTAAACCTCCCTTACTCCAAAACAACCTTTTTGTTTCTTGATCCTTTACAAGCCTGGAAAAACAGTTTCTTTTCCTCTTCTTTCAAGCAGTGCTTTAGGTGACTCAGGTGTGCCCTCAGGTCTCCCATTTTTTGTCATGCTAAGCTTTGAGTAGGAACAGTGATTTGTTAAAATAATGTAACTATTTGTATTTAACATAAGTACAGGTGTTTAACCAGTCACCTGGGCTGAATCACTGCATGACTATGCACAGTATGAATCTGTGCAGCTATGAATCAGCATGGGGGGTTGGAGTGAACAACCACGGGCTAATACTTCACATGGCACTGCTGTTTATTCCTACTACAAATATGTTTGAGGTTCTTACATATTTATTTTAGAGATTTAATTTACTCTGAGTCCACTGGGCTTTATAAACTGAACAGAATGGGGATTTGATTCCTTTTAAAAAAACTGGGCTTCAGAGTCAACAAGGCTCGAAATACTCATATCCCACAGCTACGTTTGACCAGCTTATCAGTGAGGTGGCTTCTATCAGAAAAAGTGCTAAAAATACAGGTCAGTAATATTTACAAGCTAAAGGCAATGCTTCACAAACCTCTGCTTGATTTTTTAGCTTCCATGGGAATGGCTGGATGAAAAAGGCAATGGGATATGTGAAAGAGATACTGTTATAAAAAAAAAAAAATCATTCTATCGTTTGTAAATTCTTCATTTTTACCACTGAGGGTTTTTTCACCAATTTAGTAAATTGCTGTCTGAGGCTGCTTTTGCCAGAAAGACAAATGCTGATCATAATAAAGCTTGCAAGATCATTATCTTTGTGTCTGCTGCATCATCTATGCATTCCAACCCTCCATCACCACACCTGATCAATGCAGGACATTTGAAAACTTAAAAAAAAAAAACAAACCAACCTAATATGCTCAAATAACATCTGTCAGTTAATCCCATTAGTTCTTGAAAGTCAGACTCAAACATTTCACTCCAAGATTCTTAAATGGTGCCATTTTACATGGAATTAAGTAACCTTATTGCTACTTTTCTCTGGAGCCCATGGAACACAAATACGACCCTCCTTTGCAGGGTGATTTCAGTTTGCTGTGTACCCATGAAAACCTACGGTCCCTAAAGACTGGTTTAAGTGACTTTGCTGTAAGATATCCAACAGGAAATTATTTTAGCCTTTTGCCACCTAATTCCACGCAGTGTAGAACAGAACCAGTTTTTCCTGAGGTAAGTGGAGGACTGCTCTTACACAGAAGGGAGGGAGGAGGTTTGCAACCTGCTGGGCAGCACGTTAGGGAGCACATGGGACAGCAGGAGATTCCCTCTCCAAAGTGTCCCATCTCCTACCTAGGAAATGATGAAAACATCAAACAGCAATATTAAGTTATTTGAAATTAATAATAATGGAAATACTTCGGGGGTTAAGAATGGAGTTTTGCAAAATTAGCAGCAACGTGAACCTGAATTCACTGAAATTGTTAATGAGCCTAAGGTACAGGTGAGTCTTGCGCGTGCCAAGGATGTCAGGATCAGAGCAGGGAGGCCAAGTCTGGTGTTTGAAGATCCTGCCCTAGTCCGGTGTTTCCAAATGAAACGATCACGTCATGCAGAAATCCCCAAACGATCCAACATTTACGGTGTCCGCACTGCGACGTGTCGATGGAGGAGCCACCAGAAAGGGAGAGTTTGAAATCCTCGCAAGAAAGCAGAATATTTGGTGGCGGGGCAGGGAGCGCTCTGGGAAGCAGTGACGTGAGGGTCCCCATGGCCTCTGGCCCTGCTGACCCAGTTGGGATTTGATTTATGTGGGCTCGCAGCTGCCCTCGCTCCGACCCCAGCCAGGGCTGTGTGGGAAGTTGGTGTCTCGGAGCCCGAGCGCTGCTCTGCGGAGTGTCTGCAGCCTGGGGTGTGCACAGGAACTGATAAATAGGGAAAGGCCTGGATTGCTCCAGCTGGATCAGGGCTGGGACCAGAGCTGGGATCAGCGCTGCAGCCCGACAGACTCCCTGGGAGAGAGAAGCTCCCTGGAACCACCGTGAGTATTTAATTTCCTTCTCTGCATGCTCTGGGATTATAAATTGCTGCTCCAGCCAGACATCAATTTGCCATGTGAAAATATTTCGGGCATTGGTCTTTTTTTTTCCTTCTTTTTCCCTTTTTTTTTTTTTCTTTCTTTTTAAACATCTGACTAAATGAAAACAGAAGACACGCACTTTTAAATTTGATATCCTACTGCCAAGGGTTTGTTCCAAGAGTACTTCATTGGAGGGACAGAGGGAAGAAAAACAACTTTAAATTAAATTATTTGTTTCCCTTCCCAAAAGTACCTGGAAATCTCTGAGTTTCAAACAACCTCTAACCCCTTATTTTACAATGTATAATAATTAGAGCTTTGAAATGATTATTCATGGAGGTAACAATTCCAAAGGAAAATTTCAAGATAACTGCAACACAGTCCATTAGTGAAATAAGCCAATTCTTATTATGATTATTATATGACCAGGAGGGAACACAGTTAAGGAGCAGAAAAGGGGGATTGCTTGCAAGGGTAGCTTTGGGGAGCTTCTTGACACATTAAAACTGGTGGGAACAGACAAAACCTTAATAATACATATAATCTGCACACAGGATCAATTAAGTGATCTTCCCCTGCAAAATCAGCCTTTAATTAATCAAACGATTACTAAATTGCTTGAGTGAAGTTGAATATATCACCTGGCATCATGCATTAATGCCACTGACAGTAGTGAGTTAATATTTTCCTTTTTCAGTTTTGGTTTAAATTTTCACAAATAATAGAAAAAAAAATAAGCTTTGCATCCAGCAGCAAGCAAAGTACAGTGATTAACATCGAGAGTGAAACGTGCTCTCGAGTTCCACTATGTGATCATTAACGTGCCCCAAGGTGCGTCCAAATAGTTGGTGAAGACCTTCAGCTCGAGTTCCTAAAATTCCCTGTAAACAAGCAATTTCTCCATGGCTCCATTGTCAAAATATTTACGAAAGCAGCTGAAGTACTGTCAGTCCAGAGCCCTGGAAGGGCTCCCTGTGCCTCTGCTACATGAAGGATGTTTTGCATCTTAATAAATTTGAGAAGTTGATGATATGTTACTTTATGATATGGGGCTTTGTAGCAATAAAAATGATGAAAACCACATCTGTCACCATAAATAGCAGTAAATAGATGTACAGCACAGATTCTAGTCTGAACATGTACATTCTATTTATGGTTCTACTTTGCTTTTATCAATCAACGGCACTTTTTTTCTTCACGGTTTCCATCTTTTATAAATTGGTAAGTTTTTCAGCTGGGACTGAGAACTGAACTTGGCTGAATTTTTGCATTAGGTGGATAAGCAACCCCTTGAATTGACACACATTCTGGATTATATTGGATGTTTTTGATCAGTGGCAAAACTAAGCCTGTAAAAGCGCAACATTTTCCAATGTGCCTCAACAACCCCAAGTGTCGGTCACCTGTTCTTCTCAAAAAACACCATTCCCCACCTGGTCAGGATTTCACATATGAAAATTCCCAGCAGAAGAGGGAAAGTCAGAGAATTTGTGTGTCTTTACACAGATGCTACTTTTTTCAGGCCAGTGAAAGACTGAAAGGACTGAAGAGTCCCATCCTATCTGTGTTGGGATTCTACGGAACAAGGGATTGAAAAAATCATCTTCTTTTCTTTTCAGTTATTTCCACTTTTCAGGCTAAAGACCTTTATGTGCCATCTCTGGGAACATACTTAAATTTTTGCTTCCTTTTAAAGCACTCACACACAAACATCTGCTTATATTGTGAATGCACGGAAAAGAGAAAAACGGGCACAAACCATTCTGGTTTGGGAAGGGCACGACTGTAACTGCCCCAAACATCCAAACCTGTCATTCCAACCTTATTTCAGCTTTATCCAAGTTATTGTGTTTTGAAAATTACAACTGGGCCTGTGTGGTACGTTCTGCCAGGGGCTCCACAGCCTCTCTGTGCTCACACACCAGGGGTGAGGCACCATGGTCACAGTCACTCTTACAAATAATCAAAAGTTTTCCATCCTGGGAGATGAAGTTCCTTCCTTATGTATCTCACTCTGTTCTCTCTAGTTTTATTTTTTTAAAAAAAGCCCAGTGCTTTGTTATATCAGAAGAACAAGCTTGTCAAGAGTCAGAAAATCCAACACTTCCATGTTCATGCATAAGTCTCGTTTCAAGACAGTAGAGCATTCCCAAATAAGCACTGGATTTAAAATTAATAATAAATTAATGGAACATTCTCTTAATTTCAGTTTACAAAGTCTCATTCTGAGCTGGGAATGTTGTGGTTGCAACCAACCCGTTATTAGCCATAAAAGTCTGTAAAAAGGGCTAAATCCTTTCTCATACAATAACTGATTTGAGGAAACTTTGCCTAAGGAAAATTTCCTTCCAAAATTCGGAACATTTAATCAACTGACCACTTAACATTTGGTAATATGCACTTCATAGTCCCAATACACTGTTTTTATCACACAGAATCAGTGTAATTCTATTTCAGTTTCTATTCTTTTTCTATTTTTATTGAAAGAAACTACAGGAATTCAGAAGCGCATTTCTTTGGCAAATACACATTTTTGGGAAAAAATGTAGACTTTGCCCAGGCCAAATTGATCTAACTGATAAGGACCTCATGATTCAGTGAGTCATTCTGCTCTGAAACAAATATTTACTAGAGGAGATAACAAAAAACCCCAACATTCCAGCCTCGCTGCATCCTTTCACCTTCTGCTGACAACACAAAGCGAAAGTGTTCAGCCCCAAAGATACTCCTGTTTGGGGGAAGGGATGTGTGTCCTTCCAGGCAGGACTTCAGTTCAGGTTCCCTGGGATGATACATTCATTTCCTCAGTCACAGCAAGGTGCTGGTGTTGCCCAAACCCCATTACGTGAGTCCTTCCAGGAAGATTTTTAAACCCGAATTGCTGTAAATTCTGCAAGAGGCACATACAGAGAATACTTTTGCAGAGGAGGATTTTGCTTTGCTGTATTTTCCAAATACTTCCATGCCTTTTTTCATCTTTTCTGTTCTTTCTGTCTGCTCAGGCAAAGCCTGAGAGTGGTTCAGGGGCAAATTGGCTCATACAGCCCTTACTCAATGGGCATAGACTCAACATTTGTTTAACCAGCAAGCACATTCCACATGCACAGGGACAAGGGGGCAAGGAAAACATTTCCTACTAACTCCTCTAATTATGGCTACTCCATTACCTCTCAATTGCTCAGCAGTACCAGAGGTTTGCTCTGTGAATGTAAACCCAAACCCAGCTCTTAAATGTAAATCAGGCACTGTTTAAGCAAGGCAAAGCTGACTTTTACTGCATAAACAACTATTTACATGGGGAAGAACAGACATCCCATGCTGGCCTTTCCATGCTATTTTCCTTTATTTACTTGCTTCAGATCTGCACAAAGAGTGGAAGAAACAAATTCACTAAAAGCCCATTTTTGTGCACAAACAGGACATCCACACTAGTGCAGATGATCCAACTCATGACCAAAGCACGTTTTTTCTATTTAATCTTCCTGAACAAGAGAATTTACCAGGGATTAATTTGATCCCCCCACCGTCGTTTTGTGTAAAATTCAGAGCAAACCAGTTCTTCTACGACCTGGAGATTTAGGAATGGACTATCCTGAATCTCTACTACAAGGACAGTCCAACATTTTGTAGCCTCAGCGAGGGCGTTACGTGACTTTATACCTCCGATTTTCTAACAATCCGCAAACTCTTCCCATACTGTGGAGTTTTCTGGGTTTATCTCTGTGTCCAAACCTAGCCAGCAATTGTTTCTCAGGGGATGTTTCTCCTGCTGTCCCGTTTCTCCAGGTCGCTGTTCCGAAGCCAGCCCCCAGCAGGGGGGATGAAGCAGTGCAGCTGGGAGCAGGGCATGGCCAACACCTTTGTCACCGTGCCCGATGGGTATTGTCTCCCCGAGCCCATCCAGTACTACGGTGAGTAAAGCAACAGCTTTATATCCTGAAAATACAACAAAATGAACATCTGTGGGAATTCCCTCTTTTTTTTTTTTTTTTTTCTCTGTTTTAGTTTACCTTTAAAGCTCTTAGAAGCTACACCTCTGGCTGCCAAGCCTATACTGAAAGTATTGAAATGTGATTATTCCATGTAAACATTCCTGGTGCTGCCTCCCTTGGACTTGCATGGAGAAGGCACAGCTTTTATTGCAGTGCTCCAGATACACTATAAATAGATAAGGCATATTCTATATGTTACGGAACTATAATTGCAACAGCTAATTGGATTCTGGAAGAGTGAAGGCAGGACCTGAAGCCCATTGAAAAGAAAAAGAATTCCAAATTGCCTTGAGAACTGTTTCCAGTTTGGTTTTATAGAGATTTGAACAGTCCCAAAGGAAGAATGAAACACAATGCATGTTGTACAGGCTTGCTTTGGTACAGTTGTGTGTATTTAAGGGGAGCTGGATGAAATTAAAACTTAGGGAAGAGCACGAAGAAATTTCTCTGTACAATTCTGTACCTATGTTTTAGTAAAATGAAATTTCATAACTATAAAGACTTGTATTTTGGGAAATACAAAATAAAACAAGATCTGCTTTTTATTTTGTTGACTTCAACTTTAAGACTCCTGTCACAGCACTTTTTAGCACTCAGTGATTTCTAGACCATCTTTCTGACACTCTTGTGCAGCATTTTCAAAATGATGCCTGAGATACGCGTTGATAACTAAAATTTCACTCATTAAAACATTCACTTATGGAAGATATTTGACTGTAATGTGGACAGCAAACAACCCTCAAGTGTAAGAGCTACAGGCTGTATCATCAGTTGGGAACTGCTATTCAGTTACGTACTAACAATAGTCCAGTGGCATCCACATGACATTGTCCAACCATTACTGAGCCATTTTTACAACATTTAAGGTTTTACTTAAGAACATTACAGGTAGCACATTTACAAACAGCGTGTCAGTCTGCCCACCTGAAAATGCATTCCTCTAATAGCTGTGATATTAAATCTATGAGAAATGTTTAAACGTTGGAATAGCTGATGTTGAGAAATTCTCCAGGCTTTTACTTCCCTTCCGATTTTTCCCTGTGTTCAGACGTTTTACCGGAGCACATCAACTACCAGCTGCCAGAGCCGGATTTCCAGAGCGCCCCTTACTGCCAGTACTCAGCAGTGCCAGTTGCTGCCCCGGCACTGCAGTCCCAGCCCCCTCTGTCCCCGTACGGCACTTACGGCCTGGACCCTCCCTACAGCGACGGGCCCTGCGTGGGCAGCAGCTGCGAGCTGAGCAAACCCCCCTTCGTGGCTCCCCACGTGGATGACGGGGGGTACCAGGGGTTAAAGAGGCCCAGACTGACCCACTCGGTGCGGCTGAAGGGGCAGGAGGAGCTGTGTGTCGTGTGTGGGGACAAGGCCTCCGGGTACCACTACAACGCCCTGACCTGCGAGGGCTGCAAAGGTGAGGACCTGACCCAGCGCTGGCCCCACGACGTTCCTCACCTGTGATTTATGCAAACAGGTTTTGTGGGGGTTTCAGCTGCTTCTGCAGAGGGGTTTCATTTATCTAAGGAGCCCCTTATCCAGCACACTTACTCCAGATTCCCATTTTTACAGCATTTTTTGAAGAAATGCTTTCACAGTATATATCTGAGCACCTCAAGCATCCCATTTTTGCACAGATGACTCAATAAAATAGTCTCTGTTTAAGCAGGTGCTGATTTTCTCATGACCATTTATTATAGGTTTTCTTGAGTGTTATTAATTTTACTTATTATTAAAATTAAATAAAAGCAGGTAGTAATGACTTACTAACTATATTTAAGTTGTTATATTGGAGGGGAGGCAGAGGGGCAGCTCCAATCTCTGCCCTCTGTGAGCAGTGACAGGACCCAAGGGAACAGCTGGAGCTGTGTCAGGGGAGGTGTAGGTTGGATCTCAGGGAAAGGTTCTTCCCCCAGAGGGTGGTTGGGCACTGAACAGGCTCCCCAGGGCAGTGGGCACAGCACCAAACCTGCCAGAGCTCAAGAAGTGTTTGGACAACACTCTCATGCACAGGGTGGGATTTTTGGGGTTGTCCTGTGCAGGATCAGGAGTTGGGCTCGATCTTTGTGTGTTCCTTTCAACTCAGGATATTCTGTGATTCTGTGACTCCATGTATGGAAAACAGCATTTATTATCAGTCAGAAAGAACAAGACATATCTATGCTGTTAAAAAGTAAATTTAAAATCAAGGTAATGTTTCCATTTAAAAGCCCCAACCAAACATACCTGAAAGGCACTTTTAATTCTTTAAATCACTGAGAGACAAAGCTCCTTAGATCCCTCCAGCCATGACCTGCCCCTTGTTTGCAGGGTTCTTCCGACGCAGCATCACCAAGAACGCCGTGTATCGATGCAAGAACGGAGGGCACTGCGAGATGGACATGTACATGAGGAGGAAGTGTCAGGAATGTCGCCTGAAGAAGTGCAAAGCTGTGGGAATGCTGGCAGAATGTAAGTGCTCCCCCCGTGCTGCCTGCTTCACTAATCAACTCAGACAAAGCCTTTTCCAAAGTGAATCCCTTCTCATTAATTGACATCGGTCTAAACTTCACCTTACAGGCGACGCCTCCTGACTCGACCCATCTCTAATAAAGAAGACGATTTCCAATTGTAATTAATTCAAAATACACATATTGATGGCCACTTCCATGCCTTGCAGGTTTGCTGACTGAAGTCCAGTGCAAGTCAAAGCGACTCAGGAAGAATTTCAAGCAGAAGAGCAGTTTCCTTTGCAACATAAAGCTGGAAGATGAGGGACTGAACAGTAAGCATGTATCATCTACAACAAGATCTGGAAAAGTGGGATATTCTTCTATTTAAAATACCTCTTTTTACAATTTATCTTTACCCCAAGTCATTGTCACCTGATTGGTTTATTTTTTTTTAAACAGATCCCAGAGAAGATGGAACTCACCCCAGGGGAACATCAGCTTCTCGACCACATCGTAGCAGCACACCAGAAATACACAATTCCCCTCGAGGAAGCCAAGAAGTTTGTAGGTATCCAGCACACTCAGCCTGCATTGCTAACTTATTGTTGTCCCCAGCACTGTGCCTGGGTTATACCCAATGTCCAAACGCCCTTTCATGCAGCTACAAGAAACTGCGAGCGCCGAGGAGAGTTTTCTGCGGCTCTCCGAGACAGCCGTCGTCCACGTCCAGGTGTTAGTGGACTTCACAAAGAGACTTCCAGGTAAGTTCCTTACTTTGGGAATATATTACAGAAACCATACTGATGGCATGAATCCCCCAAAAATACAGGCTTTAAAAAAAAAAAAATGCTTTCAACTGATTATTTTTTATTTCCAACTCACCATTTACTTGTCTTGAGGATAAACGTAGAAGCTCTCGCTTCAAAACCTTGCTGTGGTTGGGTTTCTTTTCCATTTCTGATGTGGAGTGGAGGCATTTGCTGCGGGCACGTGGGACTCAAAATACCATCTTGGTTGAATTGCACATTCCCTGAAATCCAGTTTTGCAACACATCATAATCATAATCATCAAAATAAAAGCCAGATACTCCTTCAGAGGAAAAGGCAGCACAGAAGGGACTGCCCAGGTGCTCCTATTCACATTTTCCTTCGATAAGGAACAAGGGAACACGCAATTAAATCCACTGCATTTCAGTGGAAAGCTGGCAAAATGACACTTGACAGGGAGGGTGGTAATTTTTTCGTTGTAAAACTTGCTGACAAAAGTCAATCACCAGGTATTTGATGTAATTTAGCACTACTGAGAAAGAGCTGAGGGGGTGAGCTCTTTGTTTTCATGGTACTACATATCCTGCTTTGATCAGGATTAAGAAAAAACCTCTGAAGGTCCTTTGCTCTTGAATAGTAAGTGCAGACAATGAGCTTGTCAAAGGATGAACACAAATTTGAAAAAGATAATAATATATCAGTGAGTGAGGGGGATATCCAGTCACAAAGCAATCCAGCAAATTTATCAGATGCTAAGCCATGTGATATATACCAGAAATAAGGAAGAGATTTTGGATAAAGTCTTGCTTAGTCCTCAAATTTTCACATCTATCTTCCAAAACTGGACACTAAAACTACCCCCTCCTTTTTTTTTTTTTTTTTTTTTTTTTTTTAATTTTTTGTTTTTTAATTGTCCAAAGCCGGAAAGATCCCAACAGTCCTTGGTACATGCATCACTTAACTATGGCTCCTCCCTTCCAGTAAAGGCATTTATTAACAAAAAAGTCATTTTATCATCTCTTGTTAGGGGCTTAAAGGCAGCCCCAGCCTTCCCTGATTCAGAACATGTCCCTTTCTCTGCAGGATTTGAAAGTTTAGCCAGTGAGGACCAGATTGCACTGCTGAAAGGGTCAACAGTTGAGGCAATGTTCCTGCTATCAGCCCAAATATACAACCAGAGAATGAGCGAGTGCCAGCCATCCACAAGTGAGAGTAAGTTTGACTAAGGAGCTTTTCACTCACACCAGTAGGAGGTTCTGCCATTAAAAAAAAAAAAAAAACCCCACACTTCCATTCATTTTAATTCACCTGATCTCAAATAATTACCTCCCCAATCAGAGTGGTACTTAGAATAGTATCATTAATGACAACGTACCTTTTAAAGGCTTTTTATTCAAGGAACACAGTTTATTTTTTTAACAACTAAATGAACAGATTTCTGGTTTTCTCCCATCAGTTCTAAACAAAAAGCAACAATTTTGAGTGTTTGCATAAATTGTTGGGTGGATGGCTAATATTAGCTGTATTATATTTTTTTTACACCTAAATGGATCTGGGAAAAATTCCCACATTTTCAGCTATATATCTGCAAAGCAGATACACACATATATTTAAAGGCAGTTCAAGCTTGGCTGGAGACTGTCATCTATCTTGTTCCAGGTCATGCAAGACTTTCTGATCACGGGACGTGTTGCCACGTTCAAAGCCTTGACAAAAACAACATTTATTCCCTGGAAATGTCTCACAGCGAAGAGAGTCCAACCTCCACTACTACCACAGGTAATGGAAGTAGAATCTAAACACTGGGAATCTCAGAATCTAAGTACTGGGAATCTTTTGCTTTGCTGGCCACCGGGCTCCCTCTTCCTTGAGCTGCTCTGGTCACACACACAGGCATTAAATCCTCACAGGAAGAGGTGGTGTTTGATTATATCCCCGGATAAAGCCTTGAGCCATCTGTAAACCCAAAGCTCCATAGCATAACCTTAACACAACTTTTGTGACTGGTTTAGAATTTTTTTTTTTTTCCATCTTTAAGGCTTAACGGAGGAGTTCATCACCGCCCTGTTCTACTTCTACAGAAGCATGGGGGAGCTCAAAGTCACCGAGACCGAGTACGCTCTGCTCGTAGCCACCACCGTGTTCTTCTCAGGTAGGCTGGGGTGGTGACAATAAGCTGTCACTTTGCCTCCCCTTCGGGGGAATTGTCACTCCCTCAGGGGAGCTGCCACTTACCCGGGGGAAACTGTCCCTTAACCCCCTCAGGGGAGGTGTCACTTATCCCCTCAGGGGAGGTGTCACTTACCCCGGGATAGATGTCACTATCCCCTCGTGGGAGCCGCCACTTACCCCCTCAGAGGAGGTGCCACTTGCCCCCTCAGGGGAGCTGCCATTGCCCCCTCAGGGGAGCTGTCACTGCCCCCTCAGGGGAGCTGCCATTGCCCCCTCAGTGGAGGTGCCACTTGCCCCCTCAGGGGAGCTGTCACTGCCCCCTCAGGGGAGCTGCCATTGCCCCCTCAGTGGAGGTGCCACTTGCCGCCTCAGGCTCCCCCCCCTCACACCGCGCTCTCTCCCCGCCGCTCTCCCGCAGACCGCCCGCTCCTGAGGGACAAGCGCCACGTGGAGGAGCTGCAGGAGCCGCTGCTGTGGATCCTGTACAAGCACTCGAAGCTGCAGCACCCGCGGGACCCGCAGCGCTTCGCGCGGCTCCTGGGGCGCCTCACGGAGCTGCGCTCGCTCCGCCACGCCCACGCGGGGGCGCTGCGCGCGCGGGACCCGCGCCTGGCCGCGCCCCTGCGCGACCTCTGGGACCTCCACTAGGCGGCGCCAACACCCCCCCCCCCCCCCCCCTTTCAGGGGCCCACGCGCGCCCGCCCGCCCTGAGGGGCCGGGGGGGGCCGGCGGAGCTCTCGGTGCAGCGCTCCGGAGAAAACACGTTTAAATTGCCCTGAGCGCCGGGGAAGGTGCCCGCGGTCAAGCCCCAGGCGAGCGCTGGGCTCCCCGGGGATGTGTCAGGTGGATGGCGCGACCGCCCGGCTCTGGGTGGGGCTGCTCTGGAAGTGGGGGTGGGGGGGGGGGGGGGGGGGGGGGGGGGGGGGGCCCTTCCAGTGGGACACGGGGAGGGTCCCCAAGAACCAACCACGCACAGTGTCCTGTCCCTGGAAGGGTTCGCGGAAAGGCTGGACGGGGCTTGGAGCAACCTGTGACAGTGGAAGGTGTCCCTGCCCGTGGCAGGGGGTGGAACGAGATGATATTCAAGGTCCCTTCCAACCCAAACCGTCCTGGGATTCCACGCTGGCGTGAAAGCCCCTGCTCTGAGCTCGTTTCTCTGCACTCTGCCAAGATCGGTGCTGGGGGGAACACCTTGCGTTTTAATTTCAAAGACTTTTCCTGTTATTCTCTTATCAGGGCTGAAGGGAATCGTCTTCCTGCTCTGTGTTGTAACTGTACATCCCCAGCGATAAATCCACGTTGGACGTGGGTAATTCAGCACGGTGAGCAGTGCCCCACTTGGCTGCCCACACTGGCAACTGAAGTCTTGCTCTCTCACCGGATCAAGTGCGCTGTGAAAATGTTCTGTCATCACACCAAATTATGGGAATTCAACAAGCTGTTTTTTCACTTTGAGGCTCCTTGTGAAATATATTTGGATTCATTTGTGATATTCTGACAGGAGATGAGTTATGCTATTTACAAGATGAACTTCTGTGACTTAAAAACCTTGTAAAATGACATTTTCACGCTAAAACGTAATTGGATGTGGCTTAGAACTACCCATGGGAGTAAAGAAAAAAAAAGATCAGCTACTGGACTTTAAAGAAGTAATTTTGCTCACTGAGTCCTTTACCATGCATTTGTGCACAAATAGACAACAGCTGATGGGTTCTTGGCATCAAAAGCTTTCACTTTGGCCACAGTCTATAAAGCCAACTACAAAACCCCAAGAATTTGATAACCCACTGTGAAGTAAGAAGCAAATAAGAGAATAAGGCTTTGAAAACTTTAAGCAGTTGATTTATTAATAAAAAAAAAATGCTGTTTTCACATTAGCTGTACTTTTTTTTCTTTTTTCTTTCCTTCTGGATTTTATAATCCTCTTTACCAATCTACCATAAAGTAAATTGTGCAGGGGGTTAACAGATTTCCAGATGGTGGTTTTAATTTGCCGCTAGGTACCCCAAACTGTGGTGAAATCACTGATTCAGGTAAGACTAAAATAAACAATCACCTTGTGCATTCTTTTTTTTTTTTTTTTAAATATTTTGACAACTTGAGAAAACTCACATTTTGTATATCTTACTTAAACAGGAATTTTTAGTTGGAATCTGAGAGTGGCCTGGGGCTGTCACACCTGGGGCATTCACCTTTAGCACTCCTGGGTTGGTATCATCATTCCTCACCCATAATATTGCAGAAGGCTTCTGGCTTGTCTTTGGTGGTGGTGGTTTGCTGGTTGGTTGGGGTTTTGTTTGGGTTTTGTTTGTTTGTTTAACTTTGCCCTCAGCGTGGTGATTGTATATCTCAGGCTAACAGCACTTTCCAAAGAAATGAAACGGAACCCAGAGAGCTCTGTCCTCCGAGCCAAACAGCAAATAGGATTATGGAGTATTTTCAGACCATAAATGGAGATGGCTGGCATATGATATGCAACAAAGAGATTTGCTGTTTTAATCTGTGGTTGATAGGAAATGCTGCAGCTAATCCTAGGAAACAAAGAGAAGAGCAGTCGCCTGTGAATCCATAAATTTCAGAGATGGGAGCTGTGTTTCAGGCTGTTACAGGGACTTGAAACAGGCAGATTAGTTTTGAAAATTCAGCAGCCACGGGCTGTTTAAATGCAAAATCTGGCAAAATCACTTGTTTCTATGGCAGCATATCAGGATCTTACTTCCTTTTATCAGTGGAGGGCTGCAACAGGACAGGGTTGGAAATACTTCCTCTTTCAGCGATCTGATTGGTTTTGTCTGGTTTCCACCAGCTTCCAGTTCTCAGTTGTTTGCAAGTTTGGACATGTTTTTTTTTACCATCCTCAGTTCAATATATCATAGAAACAAGAGTGACCCTGCTGTCATGAGAAGCCTGCTCATGAGACCAGGAAGTTTTCAGGGTGTTGTGGTACTACCAGGGGCAGAGTGAGCAGGAATAATGTGTGATAATTTCTCCTTGTTCTTGCTTTTATCTTAGGCATTGGTCAGGGACAGGGAATCCTATTGAATTGCTGTCACATACGAGCTTTTGGTATGCACTGAATTTCTGTAGCCCATTGCAGAGACTCCTGGGGAATGAACCCAGGATTTTTATAATTGCCAAATTCCATTTACAGGTACCACTTGAAACACTTCCTGTAGAACATCAGCACACCGTCTTTCACTTAATGAAAGTGTAAAATCCCTGATGTCAGTGAATGGATTGGTTTAGCAAACATAAAGGTTAAAGATAAATAATTAACAGTGTGGCTGGCTGTTCCAGAACAGGGCTGCAAAGCTGATGGCTATAAAAACACATCAAAAACTTCTATCGCTGTGTATCTGCAGGTCAGCAGGAGGGCAGTGGAAGAAACGGATCCATAAGCATCAGACTTGTAATGATGGATTTTGGGAAACTGTATGGAAGAAGCCTCGGGCAGTCACAGATTGGGACACTGGACTGTGTTGTCCTGCCAGTCTTCTGTCTTGCTGCTCCCTGGAGGTTGTGGGATCTCACTCCCAGAGGGGTGAGAACTCCCAGTGCAGAGAGGTCAGTCGTGAATGAGCTCCATGGTGGCAGCCAGGACGATCCAGGAGGTTGTTTTGACGCATTAATAGTTTGGGTAGGGCACTGAAGGTGTGTGGGTGCCACCCTGGTGCTCTCCAGTGCCTCTCTGACAGGTGGTGCCAGCAAGGAAGAGGCAGCACCAGGAGATTCCGTGCCCATGTGAGCGTGGAGCTGAGCTGAGTGCGAGGGGCAGCACTCACATTAGTGCCAATCAGACTAATTTATTGCCCTTCCAGAGAAATGAATTTTCACACTTTTGGTCAAGTATTTCTGTAGTGCACTGAGGTGCATTCAGAGGCTGGGTAAGAACGTTGCAGGGAGTAAAGGCACTGCTGAGATTGTACTGCTCCAGGGGCTGATAATTCCCAACATTCTACCCAACGTTTCACCAGCCTGGGCTCTGCCTGACAGCTCTAAACCTTCCTGACAGAAGGGCTCTGGACAGATGGAACCAAGGACATTGCATCTCCATAATTGCTTTAACAACCAAATTTTTAATCACTGCAAAGAAGGAAATTGGGTTTGTGTGGCATGACCTATTTTATGTAACGTCGTCTTGACGGTCATTAGATATGTTTTCATCTGTTAATTCTTTGTTGCTCAAAGCCTGTATCAACTTTCTGTTATTTTACCTGGCTGGTGGCAAGTTACCTGGGTCAACACTCTCTCCTTAAACACTGCCGTAATATTAGCACTTTTTTTTTAAATGTTTTGATATTTTCTCAGACCTGTTGAAATCAGCATTAGCCAGCTAATCATGTTGAGTTTAAGATACTCCTTATATGATTTATTTAATAACCTTTGTCGCAAATCTCTGAGTTGATTGTTCAGCCACTACTTTTTCAAATTAACAAGTACTTGCTGAAGCTTTTGCATTTACTCTGCATCAACAGCTTGTCTTCATCTCACAGTGTCCCTCGACTTTACTGTTGGCCTCTGGCCTGGCAGAAGTTTATTTCCTACTCCCCAGCTTCCCGTGCAAGTGTTGTACATTTTCTCACTTCCAGCAGTGATTGTTGGTGGTTTTCCTCTTTTTTCTTGCTGTAGTTTTGATGGTTGCACTCTCTTTTTCATCTTCACCGTGGGACACTTTCAAGCATTGTTCTAGTTTGCTGCTGATGTTTGCAGACATTTCCCTAAATCTTGTCAAAGCGAATTCTTAAACCCTTTTTACCCTGATCTCAATCCCACCCTCCTTACCCCCCATTTTTCTCAAATCTGAGAAACCAGCACTTTGAGGAAGCAAAGAATATATGTCTTCGCACTCTGACCTGTTCTCTGCCTCTCTTCTTGTAGGGTGTGTTGAGACACTTCAAACTCAGGTGTGGGGGTCTCCCTGTCAGGTCCAGGTTACACAAATCCAGCTCCAACTGCCCCAAGCTGTGAATTCTTTAGAGGGAAGAAGCAGCTGTGAGTGCAAGGGTCACGTGTGATACCCTTGCTTTAGGAACGCTACTTTTTAATTCTTATTTTGAGCACTTTTGGTCCTCTCTAGGATTTAATTTTATGCTCCAAGCCCCATCCAACCTGGTCTTGGACACTTCCAGGGATCCAGAGGCAGCCACAGCTTCTCTCTGGGCAACCTGTGCCATCATCTCCCAGGTGTGCCAGCCCTGTAACCAGCAGAGTGAACGAGACATCATTAAACTTTAGCAAAACATGAGTGTAAAATTCATCATCTGTGGCTCAGGAGGAGTCAATTTCCATGCCAGCCTTCCTGCCATGATGTTGCTGTCCTATGCAGAGATTAAATTAATCAATAATAGCCACCTTTTTTTTTTTTTTTTTTTTTTTTTTTTTTTTTTTTTTTTTTTTAAAGCAGTGGTTAGTTTAAAAGCCCGAGGGGGGGATGACTGTTAAAATAATTAGATTTCCAGCTCCAGTTTCCAGGTTAGGATTTTCTGGACACGTTTGTTCCCGTCACATTTGCTTTGTTGTTCAGTATGAATTTTCAGTAGATGACTTTGTGATAAGAAAGCAGTAATTCAGATACAATTATATAAACAGTAAGATCAGCCTAGAATTAGGCTGGAGATATAAAGCACCTGCAGAGCTTGTGCTGGGTCACTGCCTCTCCCAGCTCAAGGCAGACTCAGGTTCCTGTAATAGGGAAGAATTCCGCTGACAAGAGGTTGTTCTTTCCAGACTTGCACTGTGGCAGCTCCAGGGTAAAGCAGACTGGGAAATGAATGGCTTTTCTATGGGGAACTGGCAGCTGGAAGAGACTAGAGTGTGATGGCTGGATGTTGGTAGACACTGTCATTTAAATTTTGTCATGCAGAGGCTCTGGAGTAGCTCCTGGAATTGTCTTGGAGCTAATCAAGGCTCGGGATCCCCCAGTAAGTGTGAGAAATGAGGTCGGCACAGCAGACAGATAAAGTGGGATCCGTGGAGCTGAACTCTTTGCTGGTGTTCTTTATTGTAATTTGCTTGAATCTGTTTTTAATTCTTGGCAGTGTTCCCATTTCATCACTCCTCTAAGCCAAGTGGAGATTGAAAAATCCAGTTTTATGCCTGATATGCACTGTTGTGTCTTTTACTCACCTGAACATTTTAAATGGTGCTTTTCTTAGGAAATTGTTTCTAAACCAGTGAGATTATTTTAATACTTCGGGTTAATTCTAGAGCTCACATTCTCTAGCATGTCACATTTTCAAATCCTTCATTTCCTGCTATTTTTCAGTTGTCACCATTGTATCACTCATTAGTGAGAAGTTCCATGTGATATGCTTTAGTGGGGGGAAGTTGAATTTGTTTTGTTTTAATGGCCTGTTTACCCTTTTCTTCTTTTTAGCAGTTGGTACTACTTCAGTTAAATGTCTGAGATTGGAAAAAAGTTGTCAGGCTGTAACTAAAAAATTAAGATTAATCCTAGCCTGTGACTGTCCTGACTGCTTCTGGTGAATCCAAGGAAAGAGCTGGGAGAAGTTTTACTCCCATTTTACTCGGGGCTTGCTTTGTTTGTTTGTTCTTCCCCATCTAGCATGAGGCCCTTCTTTGTGATGTCTCTCCTCTTTGGCCTGACTTTTGGACAAACAGCATCACTTTGTGCTCCTTCTGAGTACACGATCCACGTGGAAAAACGGGAATGTGCCTATTGCCTGGCCATCAACACCACCATCTGTGCCGGATTCTGCATGACTCGGGTACGAAGTGTTGCTCTGGTATTTCTGTAACACCACTGCAAACCAAGTGCCTGTTCTCCCAGCAAACAGAGTGTAAATGGCGTTAATTCTGAAAACATCACCACCATCACGTCTCCAAGTCAGGTTTTCGCAAAGGTGTGGATGAGAAATGCCAAGCCCCCAGAACTACGGAGTTGGTAACAGCAGTGGCACAGCACAGACCTGGCTGCTGCTGCCACTGCAGAGCCTCTGGGGGCAGTTTGTGGGGGCAGGATGGAAGAAGCGAGGAGCAGATTATACTTGGTCACTCTTAATTAATGTAAATGACTTAGATAGCTTCTCCTCCTGCTGCTGCTGTCCCAGCTGGCCGTGGGGACAGCTCTCCACACTGTGCTGGAGCTTCACTGCTCAACACAGCACCTAAAGTTCCCTTCCTTACAGCACTGGGAACACTCTGAGCCCAGTGGATTAATTAAACCACAAGAACAAGGTGAATGCATCTACGTGTGGAGAGAGCCCCGGTCACAAACAGGTGACCCGGCTAAGCACAAGAGCTTTGATCTCTGCACTTCCCAGGAAGTTTTCTGACACGCAAATGCTTCACTTCAACGACACATTTCCTCTTTTCTTTGTAGGACAGCAATGGCAAGAAGCTGCTCCTCAAGAGTGCCCTGTCCCAGAACGTGTGCACGTACAAGGAGATGTTGTACCAGACGGCGCTGATTCCGGGCTGCCCTCACCACACCGTCCCCTACTACTCCTACCCCGTGGCTTTGAGCTGCAAGTGTGGGAAGTGCAACACTGACTACAGTGACTGTGTCCGTGAGAGGGTCAGGACCAACTACTGCACGAAGCCCCAGAAGTTCTGCCCCATGTGAAGCTTCCAGAGGAGCGTGGGTGGCAGGGAGGGGGGGGGAAGATGCACTCGCTCTGCCCACGGCTGAACAGAAATAAAAGCGTCTTTCGTTGTTAGGTTTGCAAACTGGTGTGTGCAGAGATTCCTTCTGAAAGTGTATCAATCACTGCCTGTTTTAATTAACTGGATGTTCTGTCACCGGCTTAAAAGGGTCACAGGGCTGCAGGTTTGTGTTTTTAACCCACCCCAAATTTACTCTGGGGAAGAAGAAGGGGTGACTTTGTGGATGTGTAAACCTGTGCTTGTAAATCCCAGGTGTTTTCTTATGAAGAGATGCTCAAAGAGTTTATGTACTGACATATTTTGGAGTTTGATACTGATATATTTTGGGGTTCATATCTTTCATTTGTTATGTTTTGGAGTTAGAAAAAGGCAACACATACCCTTGGTATTGAACACTTTAATCAGATTTTGACATATACTTGCAGCCTTCAAAGTAGCAATGGTATTTTTCCATCTCTGTAATATTAGTTTTTTTGAGGCCTGTAGCTTCAGTGTTGTCAGCTGGGACTAAGCACATACAGTTCGTTTATCCACATTGTAGATCCTTCCTGCTGTTTTCCAGACGTGTTTATTGGGAATGCTTCTCCATGTCTCTGCACTAGTGGCATAACCCTGCCTTTCCTGCTGAAATACACTGCTTGAAAAACCTGTCTCTGTGAGCACTGAAGAATCACTGAAGCTTCAAACCTTACTCCAGGAGGGGAGTGGGATGCCCTCAAACTTAAAGAAAAATTCAGGAAAAGAATTCTTCTTCCACACCCAGGGCAGCTGGTCCCTTGGGAATGGGAAGGTGAGCTGAGCCCACCCTGTGTGCTGAACATGCACAGGTGAGAGGTGCAGAGCCAGGAATGAAGAAATAAATGTAAACTAACAACTGTTCCCTTTCCCCTGACGTTGTGGCTCCCAGGAAATTAGATATTCCATTCACCCTTTGGTTGGAATAGTAAATAAAGGAACCGAAATTCACAGGCTACGAATACAAAATTTAATTTCCTTAGAAAAATCTTGCTTCGAGCACTGCAGCTTCCGTGAATGTTCCTGGATGCTCCACTTTAGACACTTTCATTTTATTTTATCTGCAGCAAAGCCTCCGAGAAAGCCCAAGGGAACCTGCTGGGTGACCCCCTGGAGCTGGGGGTTGGACCAGATGAGCTGCTAAGGTTCCTCCCAACCTCTACGAGTCTGTGATAAAAGACATCATGTGTATAATTGGTGATGAAGAAATGCCTTCACAGCCAAGGGTTGAAAATTTAAACTCTCCAAACCCACGTTTAAAATTAACAGAAAATCCAGAGGATTTACAGGAGCAGTGGGAGGATCGATCCTTAACACCTACAGTTTAAACAACCCAGTTATGGTTAGATTTGTATGAGACTATTTCTACAGCTGTTTGAGCAGGAAATATTAATTACAATTAAGCTACAAATGGTGAGAAGTCTGGTAGTCCCAGTCCCAACACATCTAAGAGCTACCAAGCTCTCAGCAAAGAGCTGCAACATGAACTGCTGCTCTCTAGTTGGAGAAGAGCACAGGGAATGTCAGGGGGAAACTGGGAAATAGGTAT
The DNA here is from genome assembly GCF_003031625.1 of Empidonax traillii. Lineage (NCBI taxonomy): Eukaryota > Metazoa > Chordata > Aves > Passeriformes > Tyrannidae > Empidonax > Empidonax traillii. The sequence goes on along the minus strand of NW_020955734.1, from coordinate 337,712 downwards.
TTATTGCATAAAGCAGCCATCATGCCAGCTGGTAAATGGCAAAGAAACAAACTGTTCAGCTTCAAAACCAGCCTGAGCCTTCTCGAGGTTAAAAGGGGCGTTTTAGCACAGGGAATTTTGAGTCTGTTTAACCCCGAGGGGGCGGCCCCCGGGCACGGACTCGTCTTGCAGGGACCCCCGTTCCACCTTGGTTCAGCCTGGAGAAGGCTTTGGATGACCCAATACCTAAAGGAAACTCACAGGAAAAACGGGGCAAAATTATTTACAAGAGCAGGTAGTGACACGACAAGAAGGAACGGCTCCACACTGAAAGAGAGCAGGTTTAGGATACTGGGAATGAATCCTTCCTGGGAGGGTGGGGAGGCCCTGGCACAGGTTGCCCAGAGAAGCTGTGGCTGCCCCATCCCTGGAAATATCCAAGGCCAGGCTGGACGGGGTTTGCAGCAACCCGGGCTGGTGGGAGGTGTCCCTGCCCGTGGCAGGGGGTGGAACTGGATGATCCCAAGGGTCGCTTCCCACCCAAACCATTCCAGGGCCCCCTGAAACGGCCCCGCCCCCGGCGCGGGCAGCCAATGGGGAGCGAGCACTGCCCGCGGTGGGCGGGGCCTCCGCGGCACGCGGGACCCTGAGGGGAGTCCCGGCGGTGCCGCCGGTTCGGATCCCGCCGGGCCCTGTCCCGATCCCCATCCCCATCCCCATCCCAATCCCGATCCCGATCCCAGTCCCGATCCCCGGCCCAGCGTCCCGCCCGTCTCTCTGGCCGAGAGCTGCTCCGTTCCCTGCAGCCCGCCCGCCGCCCTGGATGCCTCACCCTGAGCTGAGAACCCTGGGGACTCTGACGGCGCGCACCGAGTTCTCTCCGGGAGCCGCTTATTCCAGGTTATTTTTATTAGGAAGTTGTTTCAAGTTCAAGACACAAAGCCGATAAAACGCCACTTCGGAACACATCGTAGGGAAGTGAAAGCTAATTTCAGCCACAGAGTGAGTTTGTTTTCTCTCTCAAAGCAAGAAGCCGTAGAGGTAATTCTGCCGCAGACTCTGCAGCACGAACCGAAAAACGCCAGTTCTGTCCGAAACCACAATTTTCGTGTGCTGTAAAGACACACGCGTTATCCTGGAAGTGGTTTGTGTTTTGGAAAACCTCGTGGCTGGAGCACCAGTAGAGAGGAAGAAGATTGAAAAGCTTTATTTGTGTACATTTTCTCTGAACAGCTGTTAATCTGTGGCCTCCGAAGGCTGCACAGCGCAGCGTCTGAAGGCTCAAGATAACTCAAGTTCTTTTTCAAGACACACGAAATATGTTTAGTTATAAGACTATCAGTATCGAGACAAGTGAAAGGTGACTCTTCATGGTAGGGATGTCACAGGGCTGAGCTTCATCAGCCCCTGTGTGGTCTCTGCCAGGTACCAAAACTGGCTGAGCTTTCCTGGGGACAAATGAAGCTCCCACTGAGGTCAGTTAATAAAATTAGGCGAGGGAAATGTGAATAAGGGTGTTTAGAGACATAATAAGGGCATCGACAATTTACATCTTTATGCTTGAGAACAAACTGTTTGACTGAGGCGAAGAAGAAAAGCTGTGTGATGTGCTTTCAGAATTATCACCTGGAGGGATCTGATCTTTTGTCTTTCCTCTGAAATGGGTGCAAGGAACAGGACTAAATGGGTATTTCTGCTGCCTTAGGTGGCAGTCACTGGTGCAGGGAAAGAACAGCTGGGTTTGATGTCTCTTGATGAGTTAAAAAGACCTTCAGTTACTAAAATGCAGAGAAAACTGCTATTATATTAAGCACCTCACAACAGCAGGAAACAACAAAAGACCTTTATCCCTGGATTCTGTCAAAGGCACTAGGATATGAACATCATGTTGATTTCCAGCTTAATTTATACCAATAACTTAAAGAACTAGACCAGTAACAGGCAATGTTCTGTTCCTGGTATGCAGTGCAAGTATCCCCTAGACCTAAATAGCAGTAACCCTTGAGCAGTAAAATAAACACACTCTTCAGAGGAATCAAAAAACAAACCACAAACCCAAAACACTTCAGCAGAAAGTTCGGTGGTTCGAGTCTGAATTTATAGAAGGGCTTTTTGTACCACTTTTCCCTGTTTTCCTAAGGCACTGAGATGGTTTTGTACTTCTGGGGGAGTTGGGGGGGGGTGCTGGGGAAGCAACAGCAGGTTCTGCAAGCTGCCTTGGTATTCAGTGCATCTCAAAGCAGGAGTGGGCATCTTCCAACTCAAGAAATAATAAAGAGAGAAACTCTGGTGCTGTCATTACATTCTGGTGCTGCAAATTATCTACGTAGATGTGTTTAAAATAAATAAAATACTGTCATTAAGAGGGGGAGTGAGAAGGAAATCTCTTTATTTCCAGTCAGTTTCTATCCCTGTAGGGCAATAATCTTGGAACCTGAACCACTGGCTACGGTGCTGTTGGCATGGTGCTATTTTTTACTGCTTTTCCTGGAAAGCTGGCTTGCTCTGAGTGGCAAAAATGACACTCTACACAGGTTTCTGCTTTTTTTTTTTACCTTGGGAGAACACACCCCAGAGCAGAACTGAAGCCCCAGGTGTACCTGGGAGCCAGGAAATCACTTTGTTGGCTGCTGTGGAAAAACTGATTTCCGAGTTTCAGTTGAGACCCTCATGGATTTGCTGCCACTGTCATTCTCCCAGCTGGGCCTTCCTTAGGAGCAGGGTCCTGTTTCCTGGTCTGCTACTTCCAGAGTAAGATCCCAGGCCCAGTTTTTAACTGGCATCCAGTGACAGAGTGACCCAACCTGACTCTCTCCCGGTGTGTGATTTAATGTCTCCCTGCTCGGTGGGCAGTGCCAGCACTCAGTGCAGTGCCCCAGCTTGTGGCTGGGCAATTTGAAAAGAGAGATCTATGGAAAAGACAGCAAAGATGTGTCAATTTAACCAGGTGCTTGGAGCAGCAGCACTTATTTCCATTCCTGAAGTGACAGAAAAGTGATGGGAGTTTGGGTTTCTTTTGGAAACACGAGATAAATATAAATATAAAGGGGGTGTATTCCACACAAACACCTGCATTGGAATGCAGGTATTTCCTGAAATCCCGCTTCATTCCACTGTGTTTCAGTGAAATAAAGACCCCCATGACTTGTAAATGCTCTTACTCATCAGAATGCTCCATGATGTGTAGTTTAACTGAAGTTCTCCCAGTTGCGTGTGGAACAACTGCATCAGAAATCTGAACTAGTGATCACCAGAGAGACAGAGCTGCTCTGGGGATGTTGTTAGCAAAAAGCTGTTCTCTGAAATGGTGAATTATCTTGAGTAAGCAAAAAATTAAGAGATTCTGAGCCTTGGCTGTAATTTATTTTCCCCTTCTCGAGACAACCTTCCTCCCTCCTAGTCTGGTTCAAAAGGAACATTCTCTTCTGAATAAATATGACAAATAGAAAAATAAAAATATAGAAACAAACTATGTAAACGCAAGCCCTGAGGTATTTCAAGCACACAGTGTCATTTTTTATACCTGACATGCTATCTACAGGTGCCAGTAAGAAACCTTACTTTGTGGCTCTGTAAAAATGTCCCATCTTTCTTTCCTGCTTTGCACCCACAGAAAGGGTGAGAGGTTGAGGTAAAGAGCCCTGTGGAAGCTGTGATAGTCACAGAAGCAGAAATTGAGGATTTTAAAGTGCTGCGTGTCTTTTTCTGACCGTTTTCACTCTTTGTTTGGCTTCCACAGGCCAGTTAGATTCTAGAGAGATCTGACAAAGGGGCTGCTTGTCTGGATCTGGGCTCCACTCCTGCACCAGTTTGTAGCCACAGCGAGGCTTTTGGGACAAAGGGGCTGCTGAAGATGGATTTGAGTGGCCCCTTTAACTCACAGTTGGGTTTTTTTTGGTGTATCTCAGGCTCCTTGGGAAGCTTAAGCACACTTTGCACTGCAGTTGCTCCCGAATGACTGCCTTGCCTTGCCAGCTTCCCACCTCTTTCCCCCTCTTCCCTTAGCCTGGATCTCCTTGGACAGTTTTCCTCCCCCAGAGCTTTCTGCATTTGCATGAAGGGCCCAGCCCTAAAAACAAATAAATATCCAGTCTCTGCATGACAAGTGAAGTCAGTGGGTCTACTCACATGAATTCAAGTTTGCTGGAGCAGGCCCTTAGGCATTAGTTATTTTGAAGTAAAGTCCAATTTTATTAATTCTACTCTGTTCTGGGCTTTGGAAAGAACAGTTACAAAAGGGATGGCGGGTCTTAACTTTTTACAATGGCATTTTGTTCCTCTGCTGATTCCTGTCAAACAAACAGGGGCTCGGCGTGAGAGGGTTCCAAGCACTGTGTCCCTGTGGGATGTGCAGATTCCTGCACAGGGAGACTCTGGATGCACACACAACATCTTCCCTTTGCACAATACTTACCCAGACAAGGGACTGCACATCCAGGTGCATATACATTTGTAAGGACATAGATATGCATGTGCTTACACATGTGTAAACTCTTAAGTGCACATATACAAACATTAAAAATCAAATTAGTCTTAGATGAACCTTTTGCATTTTTTTTTCATTAAAAAGGACATTTTAAACCTCTTTTGTTGTTGTTGTTGTTGTTCACTTCAGTTTTACTATAACTAATACAATTCACCTGATCACCTAATGGGCTATTTTCCTCTCAGTATGTTAAAACACTGATTAAAATGCATTACAATTATTAAATTGGGTAGAAGAGCACTTCTTGTAAGCTTAGTCTGGAACTCCTGGGGACCCAGTTGTGCAGTGAAAGTTTTAGATCATGTCTCGTGTGTTACGGATCACACAGCACAGAATCATGCTGAATATCATGCCAAAGATCTAGAAGAGAAGGGACGTGATTTAGGGATCCACTCACAAAACAGTGATAAAATAATCTGCATATCAGAACAATCTGAAGGCTCACATGGCAGAGGAGTGGCTGCTCCCATCTACAAACCCCAAAACATCAGGCAATTAACCCGCAGGAGATTTCACTGATCCTCAAAGCCAAGATTTTATCTGCCCCTCGTGGTTTTACTGCTCTTTCTTCTAAACGTCAAGGCCACCAACACTGCCCCAAACACTATTAACATAAATTTAACAGGCTGAATAACTGTGGCTATTGGTATTCTCCATGGTATTGCACCACAAGGTGCTGAGTTGAAGGATGCTTTTAAGTGGAATATCATGCAGGTTTGAGTGATTCCAGAGGGACCAGATTCCTGGAGCTTGTGCTGAGCACTGCGGATGTGCTGGAAAACTCTTCCTGCTAAAGCCTGGTGAGCTCCAGCCTGAGCATCCTGCTGCATCCCTGGGTCAGGGTGACACCTATTGGTCACAGCTCTGTCCTAGAAAACCTGATTATAAACTGTCCTTCAAATGGTAGGTACTCTCTACTCCTCATGAAAACTAAGGAATGGATCCTAAAGGATTTAAAGCATCAGTCTGTAGAGTTGTTTTGGGGTAGATGAAATGCTGCTGTGGCCTTTTGCTTTTCAGTTTGGTTCATGTGCACTCCACATTCCTACTGTTACAATAAAATGAGGTTACCATTGCTTTGGACCCTGCCTAAGGACACAGGGTACTGGGCTCAAGCAGAGGTTTGAAAACATGGATTTACTCACTGTGATGCCAGCAATTGCAATTCCAACAATTCCAACTAAATGCAGATTAGTATCAATTACATTCTGAATTTCAACCAGGCAGTTCTGTCAAGAAAAAAAAAAATGAAAGATTTCTTTACTCCTAGAAAAAAAATACATTCCAACCAACTCCATGAACTGTTCTCAAAGAATAACAGATAAATATGAAAAAATATTGCAGTCACCATCCTAATTCCTGCACCTGAGCCTTGTGTTTTGTTGGACAACTTTCACAGCATATTCCCTTTTCTAGTGAGACATCTGTACCTCTTGCCTGTACAGGCTGACACAAGTGCTTTTCTTACACTCAGCTCTCCCTAAATTTAAACTCTTTTATATAACAGGCCATGAAGAAATCTCATGCTGGAAATCACAAGGTAAAAAAAAAAAAAAAAAAAAGGAAGTTCTTCCTTTCTTTTAATTACAGAATGTCTCCAATTTTTACTCACCAATTGGCATGAAAAAGTGATTAGAACAACCAGGACAAGGGACACTTACCTTTGGCAGCTGGATATTCTCTGGACAGGGTAATGCCACTTGTTCCACGTTACCTTTCCCACAGCATTGGAGCTAAATGAGAGAGAGAGAGAGAGAGGAAGAATCAGAGTGGTGGAAAAGCCACAGACTGTTTCATACTGAAAATCAGTTACTACTTTCCAACTGAAAGTGAGACATTAAATAACCAAAAAAAAAAAAATAGAATCAATACAGATCAAATAATAATTTTATTCTCTCTATTAACCACTGCCTCTGGTAGAGTTCCAACTGCGTGGGATGAAATTCTCAGGAACGAGTTTCAGTTGACTGAGGCAGCAGCAAACAGGCAAATTTGTATTTGCAACGATGTCCAGAAGGGATTTTTATTACAGTATCTGATGACAAAGCAAACAAGTGGATTTGGGAGAAGCTGACCCGTGGCTCGCAAGGAAACAGGAGTTGTTAAAGGGAGAAAGCAGAAAGGTCAAGTATCACCCACGGAATTATGGGCAATGCACAAAAGCTGCAGCAGAGAATGCTGGAATTTTATTTCTGACACAACATCGTGCTGGGTTTGGAGACAGTAATAAATCAGTGCTTCGGAGGGTTTGTTTTTCCTGTTTGCCTATCTCCCAGAAAATGCTTGGAATTCCTCTTTGGGTCAGAAATAACGGCTATGGGAGAAGGACAAAAGGGTCTGAGGTTGTGAAATGTTTGTTCTAAAGAACGTGGGAATTGCTGTAAGGAGCAACAAAGCTTGGGCTTGATCTCTGTGGGAGGCAGTGTAGATACAGGATGGACACAAATAGGATTGAGGAAGTCACAGGTTCCAACTCTGATCCAGACACTCACTTTTTGGGTGGCCTGAACTGTGTCACACGTGCACTTTGGGTTCTTTTCCTACTTGGTGCAGCCACTGACAGCATCTGCCACATTGTGGGGTCACTTTTTTCTCTGGGGCAAATGCAGAGGATTCAGGCATTTCTCCTTCTCTCTGCATTTGTGAATATTTTTTCCTTGGATTTAAATACCAAAAGGGCCATAATAGTCATATCGTCTGCACAACCAAGACCAGAAGCATCAGGAATTTTGAAGCCTGGCCAGTTGCACTTTTAAAAGTAGAGACCCAAAAACCAGAACTCTGGATCCCCCCCAAAAAAAGCCCACTCAGTAAACTCTCAGGGTTGTGAGCCTCTGGCCCCATTGTGAGTACCCTCAGTTCTATTCTTCCACACCTCAGTGGGAGGAATTCTGGGTTCTAGTGGGTGATGTGACAGTGGAGCAGTGGTGAGGTGACAAAGGTGGGTACTCACAGCCACGTGGTAGCGGTAGATGGTACTGTTGACCTTCCCCACTGGGTTTTTCATATAGTCATCATAAGCATCTTCATAGATCTTCTGGGCCTCCTGTATTGCCTGCAGAAATCAGACTTTCCAAGTGAGTAGAGCAAATCAGCCTTACCCCCAGCCCAGAGCAAACTTCCAGCTCGTGTGATCAACCTCCAGGGCAGGAAATTGTGCCTGATAAACGGGTACAGGATTGGAAAGACAGGAGGTTTTGTGAGGGTCAGAATGTTCACAGGCTGTGTTCTGTGGTTTTTGGTTAAACACTGTTAGGTGGAGAAGCTCAGTGCCTGAATTTGTTTGCCCTCTTTTTTTGATGCTCCTTGTGGATGGGAGGTAGAACCACACCTACAGATTTTCTTTAACAGAGGGGAGGGCAGAAACTGCATCCTGTTCTGGACTTGTGACAACACAAGCTCTCATTGACTCCAGAAAAGAATGTCAGAGGGTCTTCCTGGGAAAAGTCTCCAGGGAAGTTTTCCTACGCTGCAGGTCAGTCAGCACTGGAATCCATAACTGCCCCATTAGCACATTAGAGACTCTTTGCTACTTACCACTTTCTTGCCTAGAAAGGCAAATACTCCAGCAGTGACCTCAGCTGCAAATATCACCAACAAGCAGGCAAAGAACTGTGGAGGAAGGAGAGAATCTCACGTGAATATCCCTCGTTCATGGGGGCTGCCAGCCAGCCCCTCGTCCTTGCCCAGACCAACACCCCACATTGAAGCAAAGCTGGTGAGCTGGGTCTGTACAAAGCTTTCCAAAGCTGGAAACAGGGAAAATGGCAAAGATGTGGCTCAGGTGGAGCTTTAGGGGAGACAAAAGGTAATTCCAGGGAACGTATCCCAAGAGCCAAGCACGGGAACTCCTTCATGCACAGCAGCTCTGCAATGGCAGGGTGGTTAGAGAAGCTGGGTAAGAGGACACAGGACCTGAAAGGTCTTGGACATTAAAGATATTTCCACTAATGACACATTAAATGCTTTGAATGATCTCCCTGCTCATCCCCCCAAGGCCCTTGAAAGCCTTTACTCACTGCTCCAAGTAAGCACTGAGACTCCCGGGCTGCTCCACAACACCCGAAAAATCCGACTGCAGACATGATGGCCCCTGCTCCCACCAACACGTAGAGTCCTGTGGGAAACCAGAGGCAGGCAAGAATTTAGGAAGGTTTCTCATGCTCAGGTGGAACTTCTTGTGTTTTGTTTTATGGCCATTGCTCCTCGTCCTGTCAGTGAGCACCGCTGAGAAGAGTCTGGCACCGTCCTCTGACACACCTTGGAGATATTTGTATTGATGGAGGATATGATTAATGATCAGTCATATCAACAGCCCCCAAACCTGTCCCATTCTTAATTGACTGGGGCTGGAGGTGTGCTGTACTGCCCTGCAGCAGTGGAACTTAAAGGAACATGGGAGATGTCAGCGTAGCCCCGTACAGAGTTAACATTTAGGACTCTGGCTACGGCTCAGAACCTGACAGGACTAAACTGTAAAGGTAAGAGGAATGGCATTCATCTCTGCTACCTGTAACACTGCTGGAAATACATTCAACAGGTGGTTTGGGGTTTTTTTTTAATTTTCTGTATGGGCTTTGTTTAGGACAAAAGGAAAGCAGAGCACAGAGTTTCCCTCGTGTCCTCCCTGCGAGGGGACAGGGAGCTGCTGGCTGTGTGCACTAGAGGGCACAGCGAGCCTTTGCTCCCAGCCTGGACTGTGGAAACTTTAATGAGAACCTTTAGCGTGCTCATTTACCAATTTAAACGTTATTTTAAATCTGACCCAGGGTTAGCAGAGCTGCTGGCATTTACTGTTAGCAGGCCTTGTGTAAAACCCAGACCAGGAAGCCCTACAAGTGGCAGTTTGCAGTTGCTAGAAAACAAATGTAAAAATAATCAATATGTAAGTGCAGAGCATCCAGCTATACAAACTTCTGCCTGCTGCCCATTCACTGCCACATCACTGTCCAGGCTCTTTGTATCAGCCAGGTATCCATCCCAGTCATTGTGATCCTTCTCTTCCCCTCCGTCCTCCTGCCCCAAGTTGGCTAAGGATTCCTGCTGAGAAATAAATTCTGCTAAATAGCAATAAAACGATTACAATTGATAATTTAATTTTAACTGCTGACTGTGCTGGCAGTTCGTGCTCTGTGTTTTCTAGATTTTTAATATTCAGCGACTTGTGTCTTTCTAGGACAGCATTCTTCAAGCTGATGCTTGTACACACGTCCACAGCACTGATACACAAAGAGATATATATATGGCTCAGGAGAAAAAGGTCAGCCCTCGTGGAAGATGAATTGGAAAAGACAAAAAAACACCCCCCCTCTCTCAGGTGCAGAACCTGCTGCTCGACTGCCAAACACCAACGCTGCCATTTCCTCCGATCTCCATGGTGACAAACGCCGGGTAATTACAAAGATGTTTCCTGGACCTTTTCTGTCTGTCACTCCCTGCCCTGGTCCCTGTAATTACTTATCAGGCCACTCAGCAGAGCTATTTTTGAGTCAGGAGTCGGGAGAGGAGTCTTCCCATTTCTTTTTGTCTGTTCCCAGCGAGGAGAGGACAGACTGAGCTCTGTGAGCCTTGGGGGGGGGGGTGAGACCACTTTTAGGAGTTTGGATTTGCGTTTGTCGGAGGAGCAGCCTGAGCATTTCACTCGCATGAGTCACAACTGAACCGCTACCTCAATCAGAACTTCCCTTTTAAGGCGTGTTACAGGAAGAACTCACACCACTCACTAAACAAAGCTGAGCCCCACAGCTGAGCCAGCCAAGAGTTTAAAACCACCTTCTTCCATCTTCTTCTGCTCAGGAGAGTTCAGCCCACTCTGTCCTTTCTCAGCACCGGTTGCTGATACTCAGAGAGGTATTTCCAGCTGGAAAACAGGGATGACACTTCAAATTTCCACAAAAATAAAGATATTTTTTGCTTCTCTGCTATATATACACACACATGTAATCTTTCACACAGGAATGAGACTTGTGATTTTTGGGTTGTCCTGTGACCAGGAGTTGGACTCGCTGATCCTTGTGGGCCCCTTCCAACCCAGAATATTCTGTGATTCTGTGAGACACATGAAGAGTTGCTTGGAAAAAAAAAAAAATTCAAAGGGAATTCAAGTTATTTCTTGGTTTTCCTTGCGAGGTTTCCCAGCACTCACATCCAGGTATTGTCGATGGAAGATAACTTCCAGGAAGGGTGTCAAAGCAGTAGATGCAGAAACATCCTAGATGGTGTAAGTACATGAGGCAGGGATGCAGTATGTCCTTTCCTAGTGGGCTGCACACAGCAATGTGGGCGTGATCACCTCAAATTCTGAATAAAAAGAGACCTAAACTTTTAAGTGGGAGAAAAAAGAGAGAGTAGAGAGAAAAGAGAAAGCCAAAGATGACAATTTCTGGCACACACCCCTTAAAACCACAGCCTGACCTAAAGCCACCATGCACTGAGAGCCATCCTTAGCCCACTTGGTCTCACCAATGCAAATCCAGAAATTTGGAGGTTTTAATGCTAAACATGGTTATCCAGTAGTATCATGTGGCAGCAGTAACTGAGCTTCACTAAAACCCATCCCTTTCCAACAAGCAGGGTGGAAAGCAGAGCCTTAATCAGCCTCTATTCATAAGAACTTCCATTGTAAAACACAAAGCCTTGGCACGGCCTCCAGTTTGGCACCCACAGCACGGCAGGGAAACAAAAAAAAAGACACAAAATGGACCACGTTGGAGAGCTGGGAACGCACACAGAACAGTTCACCACAGAGCTCAGCATGGCAGAAAGAGGTGTGTGAGTCCAGGTCAAGGTAGAGAGCTTGTTTTGGTGGATGGAAAACGATGAAGAGACTGCCCAGC
>NW_020955734.1:302696-326101 GCF_003031625.1 Empidonax traillii | reverse complement strand
CACCCACAGCACGGCAGGGAAACAAAAAAAAAGACACAAAATGGACCACGTTGGAGAGCTGGGAACGCACACAGAACAGTTCACCACAGAGCTCAGCATGGCAGAAAGAGGTGTGTGAGTCCAGGTCAAGGTAGAGAGCTTGTTTTGGTGGATGGAAAACGATGAAGAGACTGCCCAGCTGCAGCTTTTTGGGCAGCAGAAGGCAAAAACAAACAAACAAACAAACAAAAAAAAAAACAACTCACAAGGTAGAAAGAAAGCAAATGTGTTTGCAGCCTGGGTGAAATTTTTCCTCTCACTTCTTCTTGCCTCTGTTCATTTACTGTAATTTGGGCACTTTGATCTGTGTCTGCTCATGAAGAGCAGAGAGGGTTTGACGTGTCACTCCTCTCTGAGGTTGTTGGCGACACAGAACCCAAACAGGAGCAGAGAACAGGAGAACTGGGAATACTGAGAGCAGGAGAACTGGGAATACTGAGAGCAGGAACACTCGATCCAGGAGGACAAAGCTGGACCCAAGGACAGGGACCTGCCATCTGTGGCTGCCCCCAGCTCAGCAGTATCTATCACACCTCCATGCAGGAACCACAAACAAGTCACTCTCAACCCCTGAATGCAAAGGGATGAAGAGGCACATTCCAAAGAGTCCAATCCATTCACAAATCCAACAGAAAATTGGTTGCTCTGAGCAGACACAGCCAGAGCACCAACGACTGCGAGAGGTTCTGGAGGAAATAGGGGCTTCTTTGTAACCACAGGAGGATGAAGAACAAAGTGTCACAGGACTGGGGGGTTTTTTGGACAGAGCCTGTTCTCTTGACCTTTTTATAGCTGTGAAGAGAAATAAAGACTTCCACTTTTAGCAGTGAGTCAAGTGAGAAAACACCTGGTAAAAAACCTGATTTCCCTTCTGGCTATAAAATAGTGAGTGTAAGAGGGGGAAAGCCCCTTCTTCAGCCTTTGTTCTCTGCAAAGCCATTGTGTCAATTTGCAAAGGACACAAGTTGAAAGCAATAAAGCAGCAGCTTGTCTGTACATTTGATCTTTTGATTCATCCCATGGGGGAAATCTTTATTTCCTGGAAGGAAATCGTCACATGGGGGTATTCCCTGTGAAAATTGCAACAGGAGGGATTCCCATTTTCTGGCAGGCTCCGCTTTGCAGTTACAAGGGGAATTCAGAAGTTATCTGGCAATCTCAGAGCATCCTGTGGCTCCCAGTAGTGCAGAATGGCAAATCCACAGCTCAGCAGACACCTCTGGATTGGCATTTGTGCTCATGGCACAGAGATCTTCCCTAAAATACTGTTTCTTCTGGATATGGGCAATGTCCCTTCTGGGGCTGTACTTGGAGACAGTGGATCTGTGAGTGTGAAACGGCACCCCAAGAAGGATTGAGGATATTCTGTGTGTTATTTCTGGATGAACAAAACCTCTGTGATCAGCAGGGATGCAAAATTCCCTCATTTCAGACCAGGTAGAAGAGAAGGATGGAACTTTATAGCTGCTGACTGCTACGTGTCTTTACGTGTGCCAAGAGCCAGGGAAGAATCAGGCAAGGCTGGTAGAGATCTAATTTCAGAGTCTGGAACAGAACCCACACCCAGAGCTGCGTGTTGTTTGTTTGTTTGTTTGTTTATTTTTCCCCAAATCCTCCTGAAGCTTTTGAGACACAAATCCCTGCCCAGAGCCTCCTGCAAAGAGCAGGAGCAGACAGACACACAGTGTCTCTGTCTGGCTTTATTTCACATGGGTTTCTTGTTTACCTGGCTGCTATGGTCACTTTCCATTTTAAATAATTCTCTTTTTCTTTTTTTTCTTTTTTTTTTTTTTTTTTTTGGCTGAGTAAATAACAGTGAACAAACCACCAACTGTTCATAATCCACCAAGAAAACAAGCAGCTCTGTTCTTGGGGTGAGGGGACCCAGAGGGCAGCGATGGCAGGAGCCCGAGAGCCCAGATGGGACTTGAAGGGATTTTCCTGAATTTGTGTATACCTTCCAGTCCAGGAGGTAGATGTGCTCGTCCACAGAAGGACTGAGGCCCTCGAGCCCTCAGGAGAGCACCAAGGAACCTGTAACACAGACACACTACTGGAAAATATGAGAAACACACGTAGGAGTTGGAAATAACTGGCCAGACAGGGACAGTTGTGCGTGTGTGGCACTTGGCAGAAAAGGCTGTTTCTGAAACAGGCTTGTTACTAGACATTTCCATTGTATATTTATCTATAAAATACATTTACAAAACTGGAGAAAAGCTGCAGAGGCCTCTGAAGGAAGATGGATTTCTGGAGAATTGGAACATACCCTTCGTTTGAGCATAAAGGACGTACAGGAATAAATGTCTTGTGTGAACTCAACAGGGATTTCGTGGTTAATCCTCCTGGAACCACAGAAGCATTACAGACACCAGCTAGTTTGTAGGCTTTCTGCTGATGCACAGAGCCTGAATTTCAATTTAAAAGCAGCCTCAGTGCAGTGTAACATCCCAGTCCACTTCCTGCCCTTTCCCACAGAACACCACGATACAGGTCTTGCTCACCTGCCTCTCACAACCCTAAATAATTACATCCCAAATTCACTTAAACCAAGCTGATACCAAAGGCCCTGTCAGTGCCTGCCACCCCACACCAAACTGCACTGAAATCAGGAGTGACCAGCACACCTGGGCAGTTGTGGCTGAACCTCCCAGAGTCCTGTGACAATGGATTCTACAATTTAACGATGTGAAGAGTGTGAAAATCTTCCTCATGTGGGAGTTGTTCAAAGTGCACACAACGATCATAATCTTGTCAGATGTCTAACTACTTTTTCTAGCGTTATTACATCATTTTTGAGCAGAACCCACAGAGCCTTCAGGACACCTGAGGGCACTGGGGACGCACAAAACGACATTAAGGTTTTTTTCAGTTGAATTCCCATTTCCTTCCTTAATAATTCCTGACATTTAGATGCCTTTCGGAGTGCAGCTGAACAAGGCAGTTGGTTGTCAGGAGCAACTGTGACAGTGACTCTAAGATCGTGTTCCTGTGTGGTTACAGCACATTTGAAGCCTTGTCGGTGTTTATTCTGCTTACATTATCTGCTACCACTTGCGCCACTTTGCTTTGTTGATACTCTGTTTCATCTGCCCTCGTAATGCTCAGTCATTTGGCACTCTGAAACCCTCTCGTGACTCTCTGCAATCCCCTCTAGATTAGGACACCCTGAATAATCCTGTGTATATAAGAGCCAGCTCAATCCAAACCCTCTCTGGAGATGCTTTTTGAACTGACACGCCCCAAAAAAGCTTTTTGGCTGCTCTTTTATGTTTGTTTGTTTGGTTTTCTTTTCCACTAGACAAAAACACTTTCCTCTAAATGGCTTCAAGAGTGGCCATTCCAAATGTATTTACAGCTCTGTCAGAATGAAACAACAGCAGAGGACATTTCCCCTTGAGATGTACTGGGTTATACCGGTTTGGTTATTTTCCAGAAGCCCCTTTAGGGACTGGCATCTAGGTTTGGGTTGGAAGGGACCTTAAAACTCATGTTGTTCCACCCCCTGCCATGGGCAGGGACACCTTCCACTAGAGCAGGTTGCTCCAAAACCCGTCCAACCTGGCCTTGGACACTTGCAGGGATGGGGCAGTTGCTGTCAAGGGAGGAGAAGAGGGTGTGCCAGAGGAGGAAATGGTGTAACTGTGGGTTCAACTGCTGCTGCAGGGTGGAACTGGCTGTAGATGGTTACAGCAGAGAGAGGAGGCTGGCACAAGTCACCCAGGAGCACAGTTTTATAGGCAAAAAGCATAAAGTGCATTATCATGCTTAAGTGATTAATTTAAAAAAAGCAGCCTCCTGAACATCAGCACACTGCAAACATAAAACCACCCGAGGCAGATGGACAGATTGTTCCATTAGGCTAAATTGGCTTGTTTGGTCAGAATTGCCTTTATTCTTGCTTTTATTTTGCCAGGGGGAATACTGGCTCTTAGGAACTGCTGCGAGGTTTTATGATCCAGCACAGAGACTTCAGAACAACTTTCGTTTTGAGCAAGGTTTTCTCAGGGGGTGGTGGTGGTGTCGTATTTTTTAAGCCAATTTCCAGTGCAGCAGGTTTCGTTTTCCACCCAGGGCCACTATCAGCCTTTTCTAAACCACTCTTCCTGAACAGCAGAAGAACACAAGATGACAAAGACAAACACAAGAAAGACAAATTCACTGCTGAAGTCTTAAGTACAGACTAAAAGGCTCTCCAGCACACATGATGGCAGGACCATTTGATGCTCCTCTTGGTGGTATTGCATCTTCTGCAGAGGCTGCTTTGCCAACAGCTCTCATTTTAAAGGCTGATGGAGTTTGAGAGGTTATGGATTTAGGAGAAAAAATACTGTTGACTAAGGATATAGTGCTTGAGTCCAAAATACATGAATAGAACTAGAACAAAGTGAGGCACAGGAGCAGAGAACTGCAGTTTACATGGATTTAACTGCTGGCCAACTCCTGTTTGTATGGGCATCCACTACTATGGAGAAAAACTACTAATATCCTTCAGCTCCAGACATGACTTCATATCCTAAGGCATGTGCCATCTAGCTGTACCTCTCAAAGCCAGAAGGATCACTCACAGACCCCAAGAAAAAGCCACAGCCACCCTGGAACTTTTGTCCACAACTGGTTTGGCCCTGATGAATGCCTGGACCACAGGCTGGGTCATGGAACTGAGACAAAGAGAACACAAGACAGCCCAAGGGCTGTGAGCTCTGGCTGTGCAGGAGAAGCAGAGTTTCAGGGCTGAGAAGGAGTCACCCAGATTGATTCATTCACGTTCCTCAGGTTTTGTTACCATTCCTGATGGGGCTTGTTGAGTACATACACTTCATTTTTATTGCTGAGGGCAGTGATGGGATCCTCTGCACTTCATTTATTAAAGATACAAAGGTCTTGTCCTTCATGTTGCCCAAGGAACCAGAGCAGACTTTGCCCTTCATCCACCAAAAGCAGAGAGGGGAGAAAAGGGGCCTTAAAAAGTCCCTTTGTGAGTTTTTACTTCACAAACTCTCCACTTGTTGTCAGCAGCACTTGATCTGTACTGCACTACTACAAGGAATTAATTAGAACCAACTGTGAGACAGCAATGTTGACACCTTGGGTTCACAGAAGCATCTCTGTTTCCTTCTGAGATTTGTTGCAGACTTTTCTGCCCAGTAAAACACTTGCAAGAGTCTTGGTACAGGAGTCTCAAGAAGGTTGAGCAATCCAAGGGAATTCCCTTTATTTTACAGATCTTTTCTCCATCTGATCAGTCCAGTGTCACAGACTGCCAGCTATGGACCTTTGCTGAAATTATCTCTTTCCTTTCATTCATTTTTCTCTCAAGTAGAGCTACAAGAGGAATATCTGACCTCTCCCAGAGCTGAACTGCAGTCAAACAAGAAGCTACAGTTTTGCCTCACCCCTTGAAGCAGAGGCACAAAAACTGCACTATGAGATGGAGCAACATAAAAATATTGACCCACTGTAGGAGAAACTCCAAAAGCTGGGGAGCTGCAAGCAGTGGATGCCCAATTTTAGGAGCCTGTAAGATACATCTGGTGAAGTGGATGGAGACTGTGTGGGTCAAAGAGTTCCAATTCCAGCCCTTTCTGCTGCAGGGTTTTAACTGCAGGCTGCAGTGGGGAATATGGATCACCAAACACAAAACCACAAGCAACAGAAAACTGAGAACACATATGTGCTTGCCCTCAGCACTGCTGCCTGGGAGCTGTTCTCCAACCAACAAAAACATCTCAGTGGCTGGAAAAGATGAACAGGCCCCGTTGCCAAGTCATGGCCCGAACTATTCCAGGGGCAGAAAAGGCAGCTGGACTGCTGGTAAAGAGCAAGGCTATTTAAGGAGACTCGTTCTGGCCTAATGGAAAATGCAAGGATAGAATTATCAATTATTTTAAACTAAAACAACATCTCAGGTCCAGGAAAAAAGCCATCACAAGGAAGCACAAGAGAGAAGCTGGTTAGGTTGGGCTGGCAGCTCAATCCAGGTACAGAAAGAGCAGAATAGGCTGCTCTTTAGAAGAAAGAAAATTAAATGTTTTCCAGAAGATGGTGATTCTGGACAGTGTTTCAGCCTCCAAAGCAAACTCTGAATGCACCTGCACTGTTGTTCCAAGCCCTGGCACAAAGCTGATGTGATCACAGGGGCTTGGGTTATCACAGGGCAGCCACAAAAGCAGTCAGTGGGACAGAGATAAAGAAACTACTCTTAGATATTTAGCTATGTATTTACATTTTAAGTCACACTGCTTATCTGCTTTCTCTTTCAGCCCTCAGGGCAGCTGCTCCTTGTGTGCTGCACAGTGTTCCATATTAAGAATTCCTATGCAGACTCCTGGCTGCCACCCAGGATGCATGTTAGAGAGCAAACACACAAAGCCAAACAAACAACAGTCCCACAGACTCTGAGAAACACAACTGCCAAGGGGGACTCCGAGCTGAAATCTAGAGAGGCAAAGCTCTTCAGCAGGACCATCAAGTGCAGCTTTGTCTGCTGCAAAAGCCACTGTAACTGAACTTATCACTGTTCTTTTACCACTTAGTCCCAGACTGTTCACAGCCCCAGCACAGCTGCCCCATCAGATGCTCAGAAGTCACAGCAGCAGCATTTGACATGATTTGTAATGAGGGAGGGCAGCAAAAAACCCTGGTTTTCTTTCACAGGACTGCTCTGTCCACTGCCTGTCACAAAAAAAGGGCAAACTCTTCTCTTCAGAATTCAGTCCAAAATGCAAGTTTAAAGGAATTCTCAACGTCTCTCTGCCCTGCTCCTCAGCACTTCCCCTGCTTGCAGTTACAAATTCCAGCAGACAGCTCTATAAATACAGCCCAACAGTTCAGTGCCATGGTCTGTGACGAAACTTTTACAAGAAGGTTCCCCAGGACTTCCCAAAATTAACAGCTCTGAACGACTTCTGCAATTCCTGTTCAGGACGGAAGCAGATTTGAATGCACACGCACCAGAGAATATCTTGTTTACACAGTGTGTTACAGCCTGCACTGTGGTGCTTATTCACAGCACAGGATGTATTCATTTCTGGCTTCCAACAAACCAACAGCACTCGATTCTGAAGGCCAGAACATCTTTCTGTCTTGTTTGCTCTCCTGGGACGAGCATAAGTGGGTGAGGCAGGGAACCATTCCAGTGTGCAGCACAGGAAGTTCAGCAGGTATAAACTGGGTCTGGAAACGAAGTTGGTGATCTAATATGCTGCTGTCATTAGCAGCTCAGATGTAAGAGAAAAAGTAAATCATGCTTCCTGCCTCTCTGTGCCAGTGGAGATGCTACAGGGTGTTTTACAATAACCCTCGGGTCCCAAACAACGTTTTTGTCTGAATGGTTTTATTCAGCCTCACAAAATCACAGAGAAACTTTGCTGGACACCCCGTTCTCCCCACCTGTTCCCACAGCCAGCTGCATATGTTAGAGAAGCTTGGGTTGGGACTGTGGTGGATCTGAGTCAAGGCCTCCAGTAAGAGAATTGGGGTATTTAAAGTAACTGCACAATATTGCAGTGATGGGTGACTGACTGCAGGACACCTCGGGCCAACTCCCAGTCCTTCCACCCCGTCAGAGTGGCTTGATGGACAAGGCAGGGCTGGGAATTCATCCACACTTGGCATTTGTAGATGGCAAAAATGTTTTGCACCGGCTGGATTTTACTGAGTCAATCTCCAGGGGTGATGTATTAAACAGAAAAAAAACCCCAGAGTTTTCTGCTGTAAAGACAAGTTACAGCTGCCAGTGACAGAGAAATGCAGTTGCTGGCAGTGCCAGACAGCTGCTATTTAAGGGTGTCTATAGATACGTAACGGAGGTGGCATTTCCAGAAAACCCGCCTGGAAATCCTGGGGAGAAAAAAATTATCTTAAATGCTAAAATTAGAAGTGACTAATACCAGATCTGTGGACTTGAGGAACTAGTTGATTCCTGCCTGGCTTGGACAGACAGCTCCTGAGATGACTGAACACCAGGTAGTTTTGACTTTTCATTAGTGGAAGGATTTGCTCTGATGCTTCAGTCACACCGAGGCCTGTGTGAATGAATTAACACCAGTGCTCACCAGCTCTCCCTGTGCAGACACACAGGGAGAGCTGGGGAGCAAAATTTTACTGCTACACTGGCACTGGGAACATTCTGAAGCGACCCTGCTGTTTTCTGGGCTGGCAGCTGCACAGAAGGAAGGATATATTGGTGAACCCCACGAGTCTCTGACCTGTCTCACCTTCTATTCTTGAGAGTATTAGCACAATTCACTTAAGATACGTGAGGACTGGATCAAATCCAAGAGAAGAGATTAGTTTGGACTAAGGAAGTGGATGCCAGGCAGACAAAAGTCAAAAGCCATCACGCACGTGGCACACGCAGAATGCCCAGTTTTGGGTAGTTCAGGACCAGGAATTGTTGACCTTCACAGAATTCAATGCATCACCTGCCCCAGGACGAAGCCAGGGCTGAAAGCTGTGTCCTCCCACGCGCTGGAACTTACCCAGGAAGAAATACTCCGGGGACTTCTTGTCTGTAGCAAAGTCTGCCATCGCCCCACCGAAGCGCAGCCACAGCCCGAAGGCAATGACAGCCAGTCCTGCCAGCTGCAACACAAACACAGCAGTCAGCACCGCCCAGAAAAACAGCTGGAGAGCACCCCAGAGGTGTCACTGGCACCTGTGCTTTCCTGAACCCCCCCCCACCTCAAAATTCAGGGAGCGCTCGCCGGTGTCTGACAACAAAAAAATTCCTGTTTTAGGGCAGTGTGTGCTTTGTTTCAGCTCTTCAGTGTAGTGGTGCTTCTGAACTAAATAGTGGCTCTCAAACCTGGTAAGTCATTTAGTCATCAAAACTCGGCCTGAGTTGCAGCAGGGAATGGAATCGGGCAGGAGACCCCCAGCAGAACCAGGAGGTAAAAGGATTGTTGCACATAAAGTGTCTTGGAACACAGAAATTACAAACTTGCAATGGATGCTGTCAAAAAATTCCTGTTAATGCAAACAAGGCCAGGTCACAGGGGAGTGTCACAGCAGGTTGTTTAAGGGGAAAAGTCTGCAGTCGGTGGTCTCAGCCCCATCACAGGCCAGACAAATTATCATCTTCTCAGGCAGCAATGGGTACCCTGGCAGACAGCTCCAGGATCCCACAGGATCAGGCACAGTGTGCTGTTGCTGTGCTGATGGAGGCCCAGAGCCTCGGTCTGTAGCTCCTGCACAACCTGGACAAGGCTCCCAAACACCTGCTGCTTCCCCTGCCCATGGCAGCCTGGCCTGGTGCCTTTCTAACCTGCCCTGCATTGCCTGGCACTGGATCCACGTGCCATCATCTCCATGAGCCAGGAAAGCAGCGAGTGTACAGCGTGGGATGGTGGCTGTCCTCACAGACGTGTCCTAGCAGAGCCTGAGGGTCCCCTGCCACCCTGTCACAGCATGGGGACCTCCTTCCTGGCAGGCAGGGGCTCAGCTTTGGGCTGGTAGTTCGGGCTGAACGCCCCAGCCAGCTGAGGAGATGGTTTCTTCCCTCCCGGCGAAAAGGCAGGACAACAAAACACAGTAGTTGTCGCTTTTGAGAAACAAATAACACAGAGCTTTGTCCTTCTGCTGCCCTGCAGCTGCAGCTGGGCAGCATCACTCTGCCCCTCCAGCTCGAGCACAGCACCACTGTGTCCCCGGGGCGCGCAGCGCTGTCACCAAGAGGGAACAGCATTTGCTTTAACTGAGCTCCCAGCATAAAGGAGACAAAAGCCCAAAACTGCTTGCTCCAGAGAGGCTGAACAGGATTACTTTGTGACTTCTTTTTAAAAGAACCCAGTGAATCAGAAGGAAAGAAAAAGACGTTTAAGAAGATGACATTGCTGATTGTTTTCCAGCGTGAAAAACTGGAGAGCTGAAGGGAGGACAGAGCGTGAGGGAAAGTGAAAGAGAAAAGAAAGCGTGAATTCAGCTGTGCTGTGGCACTGGGAGACTATTGAAAAGGTGCAATGAGGGGAGAACGGGCACAGCATTCCCTAAATTTCTTGGGGATGATGCGAGGGCTTTCCGTTAGGACGAACTTGTGAACGCAGCAGCCGCTGGCTGGCTATTGGAAATGACAGGAGTAAAACCCACCGTGATGCTGTGAAACGCTCCGCTGCACTCGGTGCCGGGGAGAACCTCTCCCAGCCTCCTCCTGCAGCTCTCTGGTTGCCGGGGAAATGGCCACTGCTTCAAACTATCAGTTTAAGACAGAGGCTGCCTTTTCCCAGGGGTTTCACTCCGCATCAAACCGGTACTTCCCCAGGGAAGAGCCGTGTCTCCGTGGGAGCAGGAGCCGGGAGCGCCGGCTGAGCGCTGCTGTCACTGCTTGGGGCAGCTCAGCTCCTCGTAGGGACCCCCCTCCCGAGCCGCCCACCCTCCCCACCCGGGGCCACCCCCGCAGCAGGTGCCCCCGGGGCGCCCCGCCCGGCCCCGCTCCGCCCGGCGCTCACCCAGAAGGTCAGGTTGAAGATGAAGAGCAGGATCTTGATGCAGCGCATCCCCCCGCGCCCCGCGCCCATGGCGGGCGCCGGCTCCGGCAGCAGCTCCCGAGGCGGCTCGGCCCCGACTCGCCGGCCGGGGCGGCACCGGGGGCAGGTGCGGGGCCGGGCGGGGCCGCCCGGGCGGATCCGCCGACCTGGGCCCGCCCCGGGGCGGACTCTGTGCCCGGGGGTTCCCGCAGCAGCCGCGGCCCGGGCGGGGCTGGGGAGCGGCGGGGGCGCTCCCGGGGCTCTGCCGGGCCCCTCGGGGCATCCCGCGTGTCCCGGGGCCGTGCGGGGACGCTCAGAGCGCTGCAGATGCTGCCCGCGAAACCGCGAGCGGCACCGAGGGTTTGGTGTCCGTCCTCCTTAAAACTGTACCTCGTGCTCGTAGACCAAGGGCCCCCAAAGTTAATTTTCCGATCACTGATAAATACTTTCACCCTGTTCTCTAGATTTGACCCAAAATGCTGACTCTGCCACCAAAATCTTACAGCTTTCTCCTCTTGTGATTTTTTTTCCCCAGCTGCTGTTTTCCTTCGGTCTTCAAGAACTTCTGAGTCCAAAGCTGCCTGTGGGGCTCTGACAGAAGAGAACAAGGTAAGGCTGAGTCTGTGGAAACGTAGGGTTTCTGTGTTAAACAGTTCCTCTCAATATTTATTTAACAAAGCACTTATTTCCTGCTTTAGTAACTCCACAGTGTTACCTATTCATATTGTTCTCGTATTTAGAATTAGTTTTCCCCGAGATGTGTTTGGAAGCCACGCAAAAAGGCGTAGGAAAAGATGCTTGGTGTTGTTATTTCCAATTACAGCCATCTAATGATGCAGAAATACCAAAGGATGTTGGAGGAGGTTTCCATTTTCACTCACTTTGCTGTTTATTTTCAGCTGCGTTAAAGCCTGGCAGCATTTTGGGAAAATCATCCCATATAGTTTATTTGAGTTGCAGTGGCAGACTTTAATTAAGAATCTCTCGTTTCATTTGTAATGAAAAACACTTTATTAGTTGTTTTTTTTTTTTAAAGGAACTTTCAACCTACCTTATGACTCAAAGTAAAACCTTACAGTTTCCCTTTTTTTGCTTCAGTGATGCAAATGGTGTTGACCTTGATCCCAGCTAAAAGTAACAACGATATGAATGCATTTGAATAGACAAAATACCTTCATGACAACGAGAGGCATCAAACAAGTAGCAAAAGACTTCATTATCCCCTGATAGATTTGAAGCAATGAAAAAAAAAAGAGTGAGGAGTTTTGTGTTGGATTGTAATGGCAACACGTTTTGGAAAAGTCTTTTATCAGGCTTCTCTAGTAGTCTTCATTTATAATTTTATCTTAAAGTTTAGGAATGGAGCATTCAGCTTTCATAAGTAGTAGGTCTCCTTCCCACCTAATTCTTGCAGTGAATGAATTCCAATACGCAGCTTTTCAGCACCTGGTTCTTGGCATCTTCTTCACCTCTTCCTCCTGCACTGCCCCAGGGGTCACACAGGGCACAGGGATTACATCAGCCTGGCAAAAAGTCACTAGTGGGGTCCTGCAGGGCTCCACTTTAGGGCCAGTGCTCTTTGGTGTCTTCATAAAGGACTTCACAATATCACAGAATCATGGAATGTGCCGAGTTGGAAGGGACCCACAAGGATCAGCGAGTCCAGCTCCTTGGCCCATCCCCAAGAGCCACACCAGGTGCCTGAGAGTATCATCCAAACTCTCTGCTCTCTGTGAGCAGCGACAGGACCCAGGGAACGGCTGGAATGTCCCAGGGGAGCGTTAGGCTGGATACTGGGAAAAGTTCTTCCCCCAGAGGGTGGTTGGCTCTGACCAGTCTCCCCAAGGCAGTGGGCACTGCCCCAAGGCTGCCAGAGCTCCAGGAGCGTTCGTAAAACGCATTCAAGGCCACGATGGGATTGTTGGGGTGTCCTGTGCAGGGCCGGGAGTCGGGCTGGACGATCCTGGATATTCCAGCATTCCACGAGGATTCCCGGCCTGGCCAGCCCGTTCCGCGGGCTGCAGCTCCCTCTGGTGGCGGCGGCCCCGCATTGCAGGGACGCGGCTCGGCCTCCCGCGCGCTGCTTTTATCGCTCTGCGAACACCAACCCGCCTCATCATCCTCATTTCTCTGCTTCTCCCCGCTTAATCAACGGCTCGGCAGCCCTGGCAATTATTACAGCCACAGCCGTGATGTCCAGGTTGTCCGTCCACTAAGAGATTTTGGAGGAAAAGCACAACATGGGATTGATTGATTAATACTTTAATTTCATAGGTTATTCGAAACGAATCAGAATGATAAAGGAAAGAAGAAACTCGTAGTATTTCTCTCAACAGGATTATCAAATTGTGAAGGAAAATTTCGTGTGTACGCCATTCACAGCATTATCCCATGAGCTGTGCTGGTCAGCTGTGTTTGCTGGGAAAAGTGTAATTTCCGTCTTGAACTTGTCCACCTCCAAAATCCATGGATTTTATTGCTTTATACCTAAAAGACCCTTCTATTATCAAACTGTCCTTTCCACCTCGAGGTTCTTACACATTATATATTAGATGAAACAGGCGTAGGGATATTTGCAACAGCTTTCTAGCCTGTAAATTTCTTTACAGTTAGATTTACAATTATGCAGATCCTGGGGCAAAAACTGTTTGCTTTTGGTTATTTTCCAATATTTTGCTTATTTTGGTTATTATTTTTGGTTATTGCAGACCAGACTGGGAAATTTTTGAAGGAAGTAGCACTGGGTATTCAGATACTGCTAAACATATGGAATTACCTGTATTTGTAATGACAGATGGATAAGATCTTGGTTCAGCAAGTGCTGCTTAATTTCAATGACTACAAGAAAGCAAGAGTTTTTATTCCCATAAATATCATCCCTAAACTAATTTGAGAATTAAAATATTTAAGATTCCCCTTCAGGGAAGCATCAACCAGGGAATGAGGAGGAGCTCCCTTAAAAAAAAAAAAAAATCTTATTCCCTGACTTAAATGTTTAGTTTCTGTGGACCTACCAGTGATTTTAAATTCCAAGCAAACAGCCCCAAACCCACACTGGACTCCCATTCTTACAGGGACAATGAAATTTGCATCATACCTTTGGCATCTGTGTTGCTGTTTCCATTTCCACTGAGTAATTACCGGAATGCTGGGCCTGGCAACTCTGCCTCTGTCTCAGAATGCAGCTCAGGAATTGCTCCCTGGAATACAAAGGAGGTCAGAAGGGACTGTGCTTGTCCAACTGTCTGGTCAAATAGTCTGCTCCTTTGTTTCCTTCCATGCTTTTTATTTTTTTTTTTTTTTAAATATATTTACTTGCTTTGCATCAGTAACTTGCATGCAAGATCAGTCTGCAAGGCTTATCCGAGGCTGCTGGGAACTGCTTGGATGCCCTGACAACTGCACTGGGCTGGTTTTCTCTTTTTAGGACTGTCCAGAATTTGCTGTGCCCAAATCCTGGCCTGTCTCTGAAAGCTGCTTCTCCAAAGAAGCATTGCAAGGTTGTAATATCCCAGAATCCTGTCAACTACTTGATTTCTACAGGAGGCATCACCCAGGGAGGTGATTCCTCCCCTCTTCCCCTCTCAGGTGAGACCCCCACCTGCAGAGCTGCCTCCAGCACAGGAAGGATGTGGAGCTGCTGGAACGAGTCCAGAGGGGACCACCAGGATGATCAGAGGGATGGAGGAGCTCTGATGGCAGGAAAGGCTGAGAGAGTTGGGATTGTTGAGCCTGCAGAGGACCCAGCTGTGGCCTTTCAGTACCTGAAGGGAGCTGACAAGAAACATGAGGAGAGATTGTTTAGAAGGGCCTGGAGGAACAGGACAAACCTACTCTTCAAACTGAGAGCAGGTTTAGATGGAATATTTGGAAGAAACTATTCCCTGGGAGGGTGGGCAGGCCCTGGCACAGGTTGCCCAGAGAAGCTGTGGCTGCCCCATCCCTGGAAGTGTCCAAGGCCAGCTTGGACAGGGCTTGGAGCAACCTGGGCTGGTGGAAGGTGTCCCTGCCCATGGCAGAGGGTGGGACTGGATGAGCTTTAAGGTCCCTTCAAACCCAAGCCTTTCTGTGGTTCTCTGATGAATCACAGATGCAGGAGCTGGAGTTGATGTGCTCGTGAAGGGCCTTTTTCACACATTTCTGCCACAGCAACACCCAGTTCTCAGCAGTGGAGTTTCCTTCACCTGGGCTGAAACACTGTGGTGCCCAGAGAGGAACCTTTGCCCCTGGTTAATTTTGCCCCTGGACACGAAGTAGACTTAGAAACAGCAAGTTTAGTTGCTTCTGCTCCCCATTAAGCAGTAGCACATTCTGTGCAGTTGACGTTGATATGTCCATGAACCATCTCTGATAAAATGTAATGAACGCTCATGAAATGTTTTAATTTGGCTTCATTTCCCTGGAAGGATTATAAAAGTAAGGAGATGCTTTGTTTCCCAGGAAACCTGGCCTAGAGGATAACAACATGATCTGTCAAACTGTGAAAAACACTAAGGAAAAACAGGTTATCAAAACCATTGCTTGGGGTTTAATTAGAAGAAATTCTTCTGCTATGTATGATGGCTGAGGTTGTTTTGAGCTAAGCTGGCCATTTGGATCAGCATGGAAAATGAGGTATGGAACTCATTCCATGATGAGTCACAGGGGGTCTGGGACAGCTGGATGGGGATAAACTTGTTTGGCCCAGGCCAAAGAGTCTCCACTGCGGATTTCAGTGTGAGCAACTCCCAGAAATGGGTCCCTACTTGCACGTGGACTTTTCTCCTGTATTTACAGCCTTCTCAGTTGGGAAGGACTGACATTTATAACCCTCATTCTTACAGAATGGACACCTTGAGTTCCTGCCAGTGCCCCCTGGTCTCGATGCCCAGCGACAGAGGAAAAAGCTGTTTGCCCAGAACTTTTGTGTGTCCATTGACTCTGGGCTCAGGATGCTTTCCCAGGTCTGTGAGACACATATCACAACCTGTGTGAAGTGGAGGTTTTCTGCAGAGAATGGGCTACTGGAGAGATCCCAGAACTGTAAGTTCTTGAGTACTTGCCCTAGCTCAGCCCTGTGGTTTACTCCCATATAATCTGTTGTTCCCTTTGGGGAATTAAAATCTAATGCATATAAAATGGTCTAAGAATGACTTATTTCATAGTGGTCTGGACTGTTTATTACAGAAAGCCTATTAAAAAGCCCTGCTAATCTCTGAGCTGTATTCCATCATCTTTTCCAACCTAAACGATTCTGTGATCCAGGGGAGGGTGTGCAACTCTGCTCGGAGCCTGGAGGCTCCTGGAGCAGAAACTCAGGGGTGCTTTGTGGCACTCCAGACATTTCCAGCCATTCCAGGAATACCCCCCCCCCGGGGCAATTCCCTGGGAGCATGTGGAATTTCATCCAGTCAGCAGAGGTCCCAGAGGCCCTGACTCACAATCTGCATCACGCTGTTGCTGCCGTCCTGACTTGAAAAGGGTTTGAGCCAAGTAGGAAAAGGAAACTGCTCCAAAGGGCAGTGGAAAAAAATAAAAAAAATAAAAAGGAAAGTTACTCAAATTCAAAGCTTATGCCTCAGGATCAAGGAAGTTTACTAGACAGGTTTTAAACTGCACATTTCTGTGGTCCTTCAGAAATGCTGGAATGTGAAATCAGAGACGCGAGTGGCGAAACGTGCCACGTGTTCCCCTGCCTTTCACTGCTCTGACATCGGGGGGGGGGGATTTGTACCACCAGGAGAAATCCCAGTTCTCACCAGTGAGGTCTGGAAGTCAGGTCAGCTCCTGGGGAAGCAGGGAGGGAGGGAGGGAGGGATGCCCTGCCTGGCGTGCTCCCACCAGCACAGTCTGTCTGGCTGCAGTCCAGATCTGCCTCTTGCTGGCAGGAGATGAAGATTGTGCTGACAGCAGGGGTTGAGTGGCACTTGCAGGGCTGGCACCTCGTTGTGCTGGTGGATGGGGTACCCAACAGGCACCAGAGATCCTTAAAGAGAAGTGTCTGCTTCCACAGAACGGCTTTAAGCTGGGAATTGAGGGAGGTTTAGTCATTTTTTTCGAGTTTACATACAAAGACAGCAGCAACAGGTGATGTATAAACTATAGCAGGTGCTTGGTATCACAGAGAAATACTCACTAAAACCCAAGACAAAGGGAAATCTGAACATGTCTGTGGTCTTTAAGAACGTAAATTTGTTTGTTGGTTAAACAGAAGAAAACAAGGGAACTGAAAAAGTCTAGTAAACCCATTTACTTTCCTATTTCACTGCTCGATGGCTTTCCATCAAGAAAGAAAGACAGCTTTTAAAACAAACAGACAAATAATATTTTGGAGTTAAAATTCTACAACATTACTAACATTTGGATAATGTTATATCTGGGGCACCATCAAGCTGCCTGCTGTACCCTTACTATGAAATGTGATTTTTCTCTTGGCACAGAAAAACTCTGCCTGTGTTGTATCAGAAGAGTATTTGGACACAGCCTTCAGTTATCTGAGAGAAGTTTTGGTTCCTGTTCAAAGAAATCATCAGTCCAACCAGTTTACAGTAAATGATTTTATTAATTTTTTGGAGGAAGATTTCTCTGCTATTTAATCTGTTTTGCAGCTCCATGATGGGAATGGCTCCTCTTCCAGTCGTGTGACTCGAGTCAGACTGGCAGCAGCAGTGCCTTTCTCCTCCTCCTCACTCCCACAGTAAATTCCTTTGCTGGGCTGCACCTTGAATTCAACAGTTTTAACTCAGCTTCTTCACTTGCACCATCAATACTGGGGGAACTTCGTGGCCCAGAGTCTCAGCACCAATTAAATGTAAAACTGTCTCTGCAAGACGAGCTATTGCTCAGGAGCAGAATCTCAGTCACTGACTGAGGAGTCTGAAGAGGTTTTTTTCTGAATTTTACCTCGAGTTACTCCTCTGCCAGGACAAAATGAGCTTCATTCTGTTGTGTGAATGGTTGCTGCTCAAATGAACACAGTGTTCAATGCATCTTCCATGGAAAATTGCTAGAAAGCAGAGGAACTGAGAAGAGGAGGAACTTTTAAAAAATTATGTATCCAGAGCTATTCTTGTGCTATTTATACAAAGCCTTTTGCATCTGTAACTGCATGTTAGAGAGGTACAAAATGTCCTTCCAGAGCAAACTTACTCGGACCAATACAGACATATTTGGCAGCTCATAAAGGTGTTTAACTGTTCATGTGTCTGGTTAGGAGACTCAAGTACTTTTGATTTTAAGACTGAAATCAGGTGTTAATAGTGACTGTTTTTCTCAACCTGCCACTAAGATGAAAGTGTCCTTTTTCAAGTCGAGTTTGCCCAGGTCTAGCACCACTATTTATTGTATGGTAAGCACACAAAACTTCACTGAGCTTTGTAAACCCTCCTTCCCTTCCCCAATTCCTATTAACCCCTGTAAGAAGCACAATTCCCGTTAACCCCCGTAAGAAACGCTCGTTGGGACTGTCACCTTAAAATAACTGGAAACATTTCATGTATTTTGTGTTATATATGTGGAATAATATTTACAAGTGTGGAAAGGAAAACTGTGGCAGTACCAGGACATACTTTACTAGGTTGGTCCTATTTCATATGGATCCCTATTCCAGCTGTGATGGAATCTGATTTGCTCCTCCATTCACGTGCATCCCTGAGCGCTGTTTTTCGGCTTCTGGTTGGAAAATCTGAAGGGAATCTACTGGTGTGATCATGGTGTGATACTGTAAGGGTACAACAGGAGAAAATTTCCATCAGGGACAGCTGATCTGAGTGCAGCTGCTGCTGCTGCTGCTACTTGGGAACTTGCCAGTGTTTTAAATAGACTTCTACATTTTCCCAGGTCTTAGAAGTAATAGAAAAGGCTCTTAAGAGTGGAATAGGATTAAGTGTTTAGGAAAAATAAGGGGAAAGGTATTGGAGTTTCATGACTGCCTGAGAACTGCCGAGGAGAATTTGAGAGACTCAATTTTGGTGCTTCAGTGTTTGTGAAACAACGAGCCAAAGGCCAGGGCTCTTCCTTTGAAATCCTTCCACAGCTGGACAGCTCAGGCTCTCCTTTATTTCTGTTGTTCTCACCCTAAATTCTCTTTTCCTCTTCTTCTTCAAACAAACATTGCTGAATTCCAGAAGGCCGATACTAGGGATGTGCTGCCCCTCTATTCCTACATTTCCACTCTCAAGCTGTTTCCTCAAGCATTTACTGGCAGCTGCCAATGAAGTGGACGGGCAGTTGGTACCACCAGAAGATATATTTGTTTATGTCTGGCATTTCCTTCCAGTCAGTTCTGAGAATTCCACCTCTCTGCAAGATTTCTGAAGCAGTGTCAGTCCACAGCCTGTGCTGCCCCCACTTCTACCTTCAGTTTGGGAAAAAACAAACCCATTTGGTGCTTGGGTCTGTTGGCTCACATGGTGTGCACACGACTGAAGCTAAATAAGTATTAGCTAAAACAGGAAGCTTATTTCAAAGACTGTGCAGCCCAGCCAGGAAAGCTTCCAGAAACATGTGCTCTGAGATGATCTAAGCACGTTCATTATTCAGACTGTGAATAGCTTTCAAAGGGCCAAATTTCTTAGGGTTGAATCAGCGAGGAAAGTAAATTCAAATCGAGGAGTAAGAATCGCTGGAGCTCAGGAAATGTTTATCGTGGCCACTAAAAATGTAGGGGGGGGGAATAAAAAATAAATCAGGCTTTGATAAATGTGTATTGGAAGTTTGGGCTTATAGGAAACTGCAGAAGTGAGTAGAAGGACCATAATTTAATTTATTTTTTCTTGTAGAATGGTGATGCTCTAAACCCATTTATATCAAGAGAAGTAATCCAACAGCAGCAGCATTGCACAAGCAGATAGATCATGAAAAATTCAGATGTGTTGAGTGAATTTTGCTAATTTGGGGATAAGAGGGTTAATATACCTGTGAAAGTAGCCATAACTATCATTCAGCAATTTTATAAAAATTTACAATCACCATCAATTTTTCTGTCAAACCTTTTCTTCACAGTGGTTTATGTCCTGAAATTCTGTGGATCTACAAAAATGCCTCCAAACAAAGACAAACCTGCTCATTTAGTGCCAAAAAAAAAAAAATGGGAAAAGCATGGACTGGATGTTCCAAAACCACACTAGAGGGCACTTGAGCTGCTTCATCCTGAGTAGGTAGAGGTCAGAGGAGTAGGATGCTAATTCAGGAGCAGCAATGGACTGAATGGAACATGGGAATAAAACAGGATTTATCAGGATTTGGTTGGTAGAACAATGAGTGATTTCGGAGGGGGGGGGGAATAGGGGTAAATTTCCAGGTCTAAATTTTGCTTATGGGCAAATTAGGAGCAAATAAGGTAAAAACTGCTGATTGGTGGCAGTAGTGTTTGGTCCTTGTGCATGGACCAACCACAGAAATGTGGGATACTTTGGGAGCTTCAAAGAAAATCTCCAAAAAATCTCCAACAGAGCTCCAAAGAGTTGAGCTTCTCCTTGGAGTCTGGTCCCACTTCTTGCTCCAGTTCTGTCCCCTCCCCAGGTAGAGTGTGATGCCTTAAAATGATTGATTTTGAGGAAATGGAACAAACAGCATTTGGCAACCTTTCTGTAAAGTGTCCACAATAAAACCTGATGATTAGAAAGGTAGGGCAGACCCCACTACTTTGTAACACACTTCGGAATTTCAGAGTTTTGGTTATAATAAATAATAAAAAAAGAGAAAAATTAAAAATGTTGATCTGGTTCCCAGTGTGGAAAACATGCCTAGAAGTTTGAGTGTGTTTAGCCTGGGGAAAAGGAGGCTCAGGGGGGACCTTCTTGTTCTCTCCAACTCCCTGACAGGATGGGGGGAGCTGAGGGGGTCGGGCTCTGTGACCACGGCAGGGATGGTTGATGGTTGGGCTCGATGATCTTGGAGGGCTTTTCCAACCTTAACGACTCTGTGATCTCTTGAAGGTCAAGGCCTCCTTGTCTTTAGTGCTGGGCCCCACATTTCAAGGTCCTGGAGCCCAATCCCAGCTCTGAGCAGCTCCTGGGCATCTGCCTGTGCTCAGAGCCCGGCTGGCTCCAGATGTTGCTGCACAGCCCCACTGACGAGTTCTTTCCAGCAGATGATCACAATGTATTTGTCAAACAAACTTTGTTTGAGAATTGGCAGCTGTCTCCGAAGCAGGAGGCATTTGGGTGGCTGGGTTTCAAACAGCAGAACACAACCCAAGTCCAGCTCACAGCATCTTCACTCAGTTGTCACTGAAACAAAGCTACGAGCTGCAATTAAATTTCCGGGCCATTCACAGGCCTTCTGATAAGTCAGGTTTCCTCCATGGACTTCCTGTATCTACTGTGGAACACCCACTTTTTGCCAATCACTCTCCACCAGTCACAGAGAATCGCTGGCCAGGCTTGTGACCTGTCTGTCTTTGCCTGCTGTTCCTCAATCTCTTGTCTTCACGAGACCCCACCTGCAGCACCTCTGAAAAAAGAAAACCACCCATAGTTGAATTACTGACCTATCCCTTTTGGCTTTCAGCACTTTGTTTCCTAGTGAACATCCAGCCACAGTGGGAGTTTTCCTGCTCCCAGCAGCTCGAGGTGGGACACGTTGTTTGACAGGCTGACACGTGCAGCACGTCCTCGTAGCGAGGAAAAAGCGTGTGCAGAGGAGAGAGCCTTGCCAGGAGCTGGCTGAGGGCTGTGGGACAAGCCCTCACAGGATCCAGGAGCCACCTCAGATCTCTCTGCATTCCATTCAAATGGGAGCTGTGCTCTTTTGATCCGGATCCAGGGGCAATCCAGGCGGAGAGGGAAACAGGAGAACCTCCATCCATGTTCCCAGGGATGAGGAAAGAGGGAAAACTTCTTGTGGCAGATGCTGGATTTGCTCTTCAGAGAATTATTAGGTTATGCTTGGAAACTGTTAATGAGATTAACACAAAAACTTGAGTGGAATAAAGTGGGTGGAGACACAGATCCACTTTTTATTACAGGCATGTTGATCTAATCTTTCCATGATTCCATGTATATCTTGGATATCCATGACATAAGAGCACAGCAGTAGGAGCCCTGAGACCCAAATCCTCCAGGTTTTATTAGCTTTTGTAAAGCTTCTCTTTGCAGTATCTTACAGGGTTTGTGGTTTTTTTTGGTGCTGTTTAGTTGTAAATCAGAATTTAGAGCACATGGATAATAAGAAGACTTAGATTATAGTAAAATCCTGAATGGTAAAAGGGAAACTTGTCTGTCTAAAGGGAGCATATAATTTAAAACTGAACAGATTTTACCTTCCTAGGAGGAGCTTTCTGTGTCTGGAATAAGAAGAAACTCCCTTGCTTCTGCTGAGGGGAGGTTTTACAAATACATTTTGTTGTTGTCGGGTTTATTAATTAATTTTATGTTGGGGTTTTTTTAAAGCAAATACCATGACTTGAAGTTTTCGGTGAAATTCTTCCTTCCTTTGTGTTTTTTGGGTGGAATAGAGAACAGAAATGAAAGTTTAGTGAAATTCTGAGGCTAATGATTTTGTTCTTCAGCTTAAATTAGATTGTTTCCATTACAATCCTTCAGTTAATTGCACTTAAGCCAATATTTTCTTCAACATAACCTGGATAACATACTGGAAACTCTGTAAGGAATTTATGAATGACAGTGAGGTTCAAAAAGCTGCCAGAATGGAGGAGGACAGAGCTAGAATGATAAATGACTGACAGATTGGAGAAAACCTCTAAAAGAGCAGCTATAACTAAATGATAACATCAAAGATCATGGGTTTGTGAAGGAATAAGCATCCCCACACATTCAGCACTGGGGGTGGATGGCCAGGTGAGTTGTGTAGGGAGGAATTTGGGAGATGCTGGAAGGAGATAAACTCTGGTTAATACGGAGAGATGACAGTTTGTGGATGACCACGACAGTCAGCACTCACAGCCTGTGTGGGGTTCTCCCCAGGAAAGGTGGGGACCACTAGGGGACAATCCAGACCAACTTTCAGCTCCCTGATCCCTCTTGGAGCCGTAAACATGAGATCATTCCAGGATATCTCCTGCATATGCCCTACATATGTCTCAGATCTTTACACTGTCAACTCTACAAACAAATACTGCAAAGATTAATATAAAAGCACAGCCCAGATGAGGTGATACCAGAATGTAGGGAAAAAAAGCTTAGGATCTAGAAAAAAAAAAAAAATCCAAATGACAAAAGCAGGATGAATCTGGAAATTCGCTCCTTCGTAGCTTTGTGTTTAGAATCCTGCCTTCTGTCTTTCTTTAGCTGTCCTGTTTGATTGCTCAGAAATGTGGGAAGTCTAAACCCATTCCCTTAATTCTTACAGTGAGCAGTTCAGTGTCTTTTCCCCAGCTTTCCCCTGCATTTGCAGGAAGGGTTGGTAACTTCTTGTGGAAGGTGATGGTGGTTCAAAATGCCTTTGAAAGTTATTGCCCTTGGTGCTGCTGAAAAGATGTTGGAAATCTCAAGATTTCTGGTGCTTCTGATGTTGGATTATTCCTGGTTTTCTCTTGTGGCTTTCACAGGTCCTGGAGAATTAAGCACCTCTGGCTATTCTGCTGGAATCGAGGTGGTGTGGGAGGGTCACTGTTCCCAAATCCTCACTTTGTCTTTCCACCCACATCTCTGGCTCAAGATGATCCTCTTTTAATGCTTTTAAGGTAAAGATGATTTTTTTTTTAATGGTGAAAATGGGGCCATCCACCAGCCCTTACTGACCTGATGCCTGACAGATTCTCCTGCTCCTGCTTGGGGAAGGACATGGATAGGACAGGGTTAGATTGGATATTAGGGGTAAATTCTTCCCTGTGAGGGTGGGGAGGCCCTGGCACAGGTTGCCCAGAGAAGCTGTGGCTGCCCCTGGATCCCTGGCAGTGTTCAAGGCCAGGTTGGACAGGGCTTGGAGCACCCTGGGCTGGTGGAAGGTGTCCCTGCC
>NW_020955734.1:244410-301270 GCF_003031625.1 Empidonax traillii | reverse complement strand
CTAAAGATTTCAGGTTTTCTGTGATACTAAAGCAGATTTAGGAACCTAACAGGCTTTCTGTGCTCCCTGGAGGCTCTCCCTGCTGAAAGTGTCTCCTCTGCAGGTCAAATTTTCCCTCGTTTCTTTGGCTTGGAGGCAGCAGGATGATTTCTGTGCCCTCATGTGGGAGAGCAAGAGTTAGAAGGATCTGAAACCTCCTGATCCAGAGATCCAGCAATTCGAGAAGGAGAAGGGAAAATAAATAATTAAATCCCTCTGACAAGCAAGATGTGTCCTTATTCAGAGAACAGGAATACCATTCTTTCCTTCTTTGGGGAATACATGAGCAGAAAAATGAACCCAGAGACAATAACATAAGAGTGTTGTCAAAGTA
This sequence comes from Empidonax traillii, assembly GCF_003031625.1. NCBI lineage: Eukaryota > Metazoa > Chordata > Aves > Passeriformes > Tyrannidae > Empidonax > Empidonax traillii. The sequence goes on along the minus strand of NW_020955734.1, from coordinate 300,897 downwards.
TTCCAAAAAATAACTGAGACTTGTGCAGATGCCAAGTCTAACTTTGGCTGATTCTCTTTTTTAGGAATGTTGTAGAGCAATTTTCTGAATTCTATTAATACAACAAGCAAACAGAACTTTGGATGCTCTGGATCTACATTGTGGGAAGTAAAGGTGATTTCTCGGTGATTTTGTAGAGGCCAAAAGCCTGCATGTTTCTGAAATGTAAATGTGAATGTAATTTATAAATTAAAACCTTGTGAAAAGCTGAGGGAAGGGAAAGAGCAATGTAAGGCCTATGATATATGCTGATAATGGCACAGGGTATGTGCAGCCCATGATAAGGGATGATTAAAATGATATATTCTGTATATTCCAGCCATGGCAGGAAAGATGGAGGTGGGGTTTTGTTCAGGGTTCTTAGTTATTTATTTTCTGTAGCTCTTTGCCTGTTTCTTGAGCAGGTTGGTTTGGATGGACATTTGCTGTGTCCTTCTGCAAAATTCAGATGGGACTGAACTCCTTCTGCTGTTGGGGTGCATTTTTGTCTTTGCCAGACTCCTGGCAACATCCATGTGCCCTCCAGCTCCTTGCAGCGTTGGCAGTTTGGATGATGATGTCCAATATGGGAGGCTGAAGTGTTTATTTGATTCCTTGTTCATTCCCAGCTCTCTCAGTTTGTAAAGGAAGAGGCTAAAGAGAGGCACAGGTACTTTTTACAGCAATACCAAAATCCTGTTTAGGTACAAAAAGAAGCTGGTTTTGACAAGCGTCAGGAGGGTTTTGGGTTTGCTGCTGTTGGCTCAGAGGTCCCCTATTGCTTATCTCTTTTTTTTTTTCCCACCCTGATAAAATGAACCATTCTACCCATGGACCTTAAAGTTTCCCCCCCTCCTCTTCCTTCCTGGACCAGACTGTCCCGAAGGCACCACAATTACCCAGATTCCCAGGTGGAGAACAGTGAGCTCAGCTCTGTTAGTGCCTCAAATTGCACCTCAGATGGAGCCTGGGCCAATGCCTGTGAGGTCAGTTAAGAGGGTTGGAAGTAAAGCAGCACCACGAGGCTCTGCTGCTTCCATCACACTGGCAAAATAAATACGAGAAATTCACTTTGACCTCTGGCTCAGAATTGAAGGAAATTTAAACACAGAGAATAAACATAAAATGAAGGACGTACAGTTTAAGTCATTCCTACGTATTCTGGCTGTTTATCTTCTGCTGTTGATTAGTCTCTGGTTTACAAAGGACCTTCTGTGCATTCACAGCGAAGATGTGGAAGTAACAGGAATTTAACAATAACAGTGAATTAGTTCTTGTGATGTTACCTGTCATCAGTGGCAGACAAGGAGCTGTTTCCAGATGATTCCAATTTCTCACATCTTCCATCTTCTAAACAGCTTTAGGTGATATTCCAGCAAACACAGAATATAAGAAAAGCTGAGTAATGGTGTCACCTGAGTCAGGAAACATATTCATAAGCACCTTGTCACAATATGGCTGCAGAAATGTAGTTTAAATGAGCTTCTAACAAGAAGTGTGTCAAATTTACAGACATAATTCATTATTTCTGTGTTGTACAACTGTGTGCATACAGCAACTGCTTCTCAGAGCAATCTGCTGTGCCAATCAGGAACAAAAATTGATAAAACTCACTCAAAGGGACTAAAAGTGCAAGGCTGTGCAAGCTGCATAGTCTTCACTCAAAGAGAATGCCTTTGAGAGTAGAAATGTTTTGAGTGAAGCTCGATACAGCTTCATTGCCTTGAGTGGAATCTGCAAGGAAAACGAGTCCAGACAACTCTAATACAGGAGGAAAGGGGAAACCAGTAGGAAGGAGGGAAAAAAAAACCCCAAACAACAGTTAGGAAACGTTGATCCAAAAAGAAATGAGTAGAGGCTTTAGTTTTTTCAGGTTGAAGAGACTGGTTATGCTCTGGCTGGTGCAGCATAATAGAGGTGCTAAGACCATTTCCCAGCTGTGAATTTGTTGCTGCATTTGCACTTTCCAACTCAGTCCCCACGTGCTTATCTCTCCTGTTAAATCAGTGAACGAGGAGTGATCTTTAGCTAAATACTTCCTAAAGGCTCTTGAAACCTAAATCTAGTGGGTCAGGAGAGTGTTTGAGGAGAGGGTTGAGACCTTCCTTTTCTGATCTCCTCATGGACCTCCTTCCTTTCTCTGGATTTCATTTCTCGACTGTCATATTTAAGTAATGCAGTGCTGAATCAAATAGTTGGTGTTAGAGATCGTGGAGAATCCCAGAATGAGATGGAAGAGATCTTAAAGCTCATCCAGTGCCATTCCCTGCCATGTGCAGGGACACCTTCCACTATCCCAGGTTGCTCCAAGCCCCGTCCAACCTGGCCTTGGACACTTCCAGGGATCCAGGGGCAGCCACAGCTTCTCTGAGCAACCTGTGCCAGGGCCTGCCCACCCTCACAGGGAAGATGCTGCACATCTTCTGGATGCACCTCTGCTGGATGCTCCAATTTTTCCCCCCCCTGAAACCTTTGTGGAGCGTTTGCTCCCTGTGAACCCTCCAAAACAATCCCACCCTCAGCATGACATGTTTTCATGCCTGTCTGTAACCTTGCTCTCCCTCTGTTCCAGGCAAACCACAGGCACATCTCTCAGGAGTGCTCTGTGGTGCAGCACTTTGGCTAAACATTTTCCCACTGGATCTAATCCAGTCTGGGATCGCAACTGTCGTGAGAATGCAGCAAATCATTCTGGGAAGTATCTAATTTTTGCCCCTATTGGTCAAAGCAATGTTTATGCACAGCCAGAACCACGTGACAGAGGAGAGGGTACTCTTGAACCCTGTTAGTAATGTGTGCTAAAAAAATACAAGAGCTCCCAGGTTTGTTTTTTTTTTTTTTTGTAGATGGTAAAACTACTGTTTCCTAGTTTGAACAACCCCTGATTTGAACATCGTTGGAGAAAAGCCAGGAAAGCAACTGGAGTCAGCCCAGAAACATATTTTTTATCCTTGTAGCTGCTTTATTTAATCAAACAAACAAATAAACAAACAAACCCCCTCAATAAACCAACAAAAAATGTATTTTTCTTTGAAAGAGTGTTGAGGGCTTTACAATGATGCTTGAGATGTGGTGCCTACATGGAGACTGCCAGTAGGAAACTAGCAATAAATGCCATAAGTGCACACATTTTTGCTTCACTTTCAGTCCTGCCTCAGATAAATAAATAATTGACTAAATGAGTCGTTGCTCAGTTCCTTTACAGGAACTTCCCCACGTCTCCAAGGCACCTGAAAAGGATCAGCCTTGCAGAGAGGTGTATTTAGCAGTTTTCCAGAGGAGGGGATTGCAGAGCTCTCATGCAACCAGGGCAAATGGCCAAGAAATCCACTATTTCCATGGGCTGCTCTGACCCCTGTGGAGGGGTGGGTTTATCCCCAGCTGTAAGTGATGCTTGAATTGCTAAACACAGCATTTAATACTTATCTGAGGGAAGGATCTAAGGTAGTTGGATGACAGAGGTTGTGTCAGGGAAGAGAGAAGCATCCTGGCAGGAGCACTGGCGCTGTTGCAGCGTGTTCTGCAGGAGCTCTGGAGGGTAAAATGTGGGTTTTTACTCCATCCACCACTTTACCATAAGCAGCTAAAACTCACCTGGGTGCTCCTGCCTCCAGCTGCCATTTCAGTTCAGGGTATGGACAGGGAAGATCCTTTAGGAAAGCAATAAAACCTTCTTTGAAGGCTCAGATTGACTGACTGGGCACCCTGTGTATGTTCACCTGCCTGGTGGGTGAGTTACAGCATCTTCTGGGTGACAATTTGGGGGACAAACAGGCAGCAAAATAGAAAATGAAGATTTGTGGCACTAGGTGCAAAGCAGGCAAGTGTTGTGAAAACCAGGAAAAAACAGAATGAGAGCTGCTGCTGTTGAGGAACACTTTAAAAATAATATTAATAAGCAAGACCCTGGACGTGGAAAAAGTAGTTTGTGAAAATAAAGCAGAAATAAGAATGGGATGGAGAAAAGTGGCTGAAACAAAACAGGAACTGGGCGATGCTGAGAAAGTGACAGCATGAAATGTTTGTTGAATCACCTCTGGTGCTCAAACACCAGATCCTGTTACAACTAGTTAACACAAACCTGGGCTTTGGTGATCGATGGGAAGATAACTGCTGGATGCTTTGTCTGCAGAATGACTGGTTGTTATGAACGTTAGGAATAAACTATTACAAATCAACATCATTATTCAGCCCGGTGCTGAAGGGGCCAGGAGAAGATCCAGTTTGCAAAATCTCGTTTATTAATTTGATTCTCCCTGTTTGCCCTCACAGGGCTTTGATGTTCCCAGGTCGGTGTTCAAGCCTTGCTGCAGTTGACAGCTGCATTGGGAGTGATTAATCACCAGTGAATCATCTGTTCACTCTCTTTACACAATGTTTAAGCAGTGTGATAAAGCCGAAGGTGATCCGAGTTTAGGGAAGATAAAATAAATATTTGTTTCAATCTGTCCCAAATCCGTTGCAGATTAGGCAGTCTGCACCTTAAATTCTCCAGCCAAACGTCTGGTTATTTTTAAGCAAATCAGAAAATTAGGAACTGTAATGTCTTTAAAACTTCGCTGAAATTGAGGCAATTCAGTGTAAATTGGAAGGAGGTTTTCAGGTTGTTTGTAACTGGAGTTGCTGGACCCCACCCTCATCCAATTTCAGAAAGAAAATTCTCTTGATGTAACTTAACTGGATGGTTTTGAACTGACTGAGAGCAGGTTTAGATTGGATTTTAGGGAGAAATTCTTCCCTGTGAGGGTGGGGAGGCCCTGGCACAGGTTGCCCAGAGAAGCTGTGGCTGCCCCTGGATCCCTGGAAGTGTCCAAGGCCAGGTTGGACGGGGCTTGGAGCAACCTGGGCTGGTGGAAGGTGTCCCTGCCTGTGGCAAGGGGTGGAGCACGAAGATTTTGTCTGTCACAGATGAGTTTTCTGCACCAGCTCATGGACTTGTGGCAAAAAGCGTTGCCTGGCTTTTGCCTGTTATTGTCCAGGTCAGTGGCTCAGTGGTGTGGAGTGAATTCTAACAGCGTAGCTGGCAAATAACTCTGCAGGAGCTGCGTGTTGAGAACGGTGGTGGTGCCTGAGTGCTCTGACTTTGGCTGCTCTCGTAACTTGCTTCACTTCAGACATCTGAGAAGTTGTTTGCTTCAGCCTAACAATAGCCCTGCGAAGTTTGTTGTGTTTGGCTTCGGGGACCTGCTTTGGGAGTGCATTTTGAAAGGGAACTTCAAGAACTCTTGTCTCCCTAAAACCAGAGGACCGGGTTTTCCATCCTTCACCAGTAAACAGTCCCAGTTTAGAACAGCACTTTCCCATTAGATATTGCTTTTCCTACGTTGCAAATCACTTACATTGATTTATGGGATACCAAAATATTTTTTTTTTGTTGTTCTCCTTGTCCATTCTGATTTATAGTTTTAGGAAGACAAGGGACTTTTCACACAATTTTCCATTCTGGTCACCTTCAGTTCTTCATCTTAGCTCGTTACAGCTGTTCTGATTCAGAATATTTTTAACAAAGCCTCCAGTTTTACTGTTTGCTAAACAATATTTGTGGCTAAAAAATTTCTTATAATTGTTGTCAGTTGACGTAAAAGCTCTTGAAAAATTCGTGCAAAATCTGTCTCCCTATTTTTTTCTTTTTAACCACCTTAATAGGAAAATATTTTTCATGACTTTCTGAAAAGTATTCTGAACTTTGTGTGAGAAAACAGTATGAAAACTTGGGTTATAGGTTTGATATGGTTTAGCAAATTGAATACACTCATCTGTTATTTACCTGTTGAGCAGCTCTTTCCTACCATCAGCACATTTTACCCCACTTAAAACGTCATCTCGTGGTGTCTAAAGGCTTGGAATGCACGTGTTTTGAGAAATTTGAGTTCCAGCCTGTGTGAAGAACCTAGAACCAAAGCAAACCTTTGGAGTTGGTGACATGAACAGTTTTCTCTTCCCTTTCCTTTCTGTGCATCATCAATTAAAAAAAAGAGAATGAACAGAGCCTGAATGTAACTGCAGCACATCAAACTGAATTTTGGAAAGAGTGCATTTAATTCCTAAATCGGACAAGTTCTGTTTTAATTAGAACCTGTAATTAAAAGGCTTGTTATTTATTGCTTAATAGGCCTCTCACAAGGGAATTGGGATTGTGCACTCTCCTTCCTTCCTTCCTTCCTTCCTTCCTTCCTTCCACAGCCTGACTTGCTTCTCAGAGTTTTGACTCTGCGCAGTGGAATTGGAATCCGACCAAATCAAATGATTCAAGAGGAAAAAGGGAAAGGGAACCAAATCCCCAGAGGATCCATCTGATCAGCAACAGCAGCAGATGCATTTTTGGTGGAGGTGCCACGAGCATCTGCGCCCTGTTCGTCTGAGGCTGGAGGTATCACCTGGGCTGGGGGTTTGTTGCAGAGATTCACAACTGGGTGATTCATTTCTCCAACCATCACCGGGTTGGATCACAACCTCGAGGGCAGGATCTTGCTAAATGCCTCCGGGGGGGCCACTGTGTGTGCTGGATTATGTAAATAGAGGCGATAAAAAAAGAGACAGTCCATGAGTCAGTGCACTCAGTACAGGCTTGTCTTTTCCAAGGCAGGAGGAGCCTTCACAGTCACTGAATGTGAGGATGAAGAGAAGCTCCAGTTTGCAGAGAAGGTCTGGTGGGGTCTGTGCTATAACTGGTTAACAATGTTCTATGTATTGCTTCAAAAGAAAAGGCCATTTGCATGTAAAGCATTTATCCATCTCTCTGATTGACACACGAGCAGTTTTGAGGGCTTTTTGTTTTCTTTCGGTACGAGGAAAGAAAAATTCGTCCTCCAGAACGGTTTGGCAGAAACACAATGGAAGAACCTCCTGCTCCCATCCCAGTGAGCTGAATTGCAGTCAGATTGTAGTGTCCCCACCACTCAGACAGCAAAGATGCCCAGTAAAACTTGGCAGCCTCGTCATTCCTTTTCATGTCTTGGAGAGTTTAGGGAAACCCTCCAAAATCTGTGAATTTACGATTCCATCAGGAAGTATTTGGTGCTGTTTGAAGACTGGAAGGACACGAAGGAAAACTCAAAGAACACTGAGGAAGTGCTTACTGAAGTGTTGGAATAAAAATAATCCTTGCAGGAACAGTTGTCACTGGGAGGATAAGGACTCAATATTTTATCTGGTAATCTGAAGCCAGTGCCTGGGATCTGCTGTAAAACTGGGCACATAGGAAAGAAGTGATCCTCTGGTCAGATAACTCTGTCCTGGAGAAATTAGGAATGCTCAAGCCAGACCCCAACCTGTAAAGCCCTTTCTGAGGAAAGCCCATCCCTGAGCATCAGCACCAAGGTGTGCAGGTAATGCCACCATGTCTTTAAACCATTATGGAGCTGGTTTGCTCTCTAAAACCAACCAAACCAAAGAAATACCCATTTTTCTAATGAGATATTAGCCCTGTCATGATTCCCTCATGCTGTCTAAAACCAGTGGATACTGTCTCCTGGCAAGCTTGGAAGCTGGATAGTTCTGTCTTGTATTTTCTTCGTTTCAGCCCTGTGCCCACTTGTTCTGATGGATTGTTTTCTCTATGTATTAAATTGTGTAGTGATTATTCCAGATTTTGTTCTGCTTTGGGCTACATTCATCCTTAGATTTTGCTGATTTCTTTTCACTTCATAAAAAAGCAGCTTGGTTGAAGGGTGATACAGAAGTGCCAATATGCAATCTTCAGTGCTTTTACTGACCAAGTGCTGGGATTAAAGGTTGCATATGAAGTCCAGTGTCTCATATCACGCTAGAGATGCCATATCAGAACAATTTATCTGTAGGCAAGAGAAGCTGGCTTGTCCAGAGCAAAGAATACCTCAGGAAGACAGACTGAGAAAAGTGAAAATACAGCTCACAGTGATTCCAAGCCCTGCAAGTAAATTCCCTGAGGAGCTGTAATTGCTCTCCTGAAAGGTGTTGCTTACTGAAGGAGAGATGGCAAGGGTGTGGCTTCTCTTTAATTGCATGTTTGAACAAGGGATTAGAGAGTGGAGCAGCAGTGTCTTGTAAGGGATGAAAGGAAAGGGAGAGGGAAAGCACGACTGTTATGTAAACCATCCCTGCCTCAGTGTCAACATTTCCTGTCTGTACTCCAGCTGAGGTGAAAATAGTCGAGGCAAGGCCCAGTGAAGTGCAACCTGACTGCAGGTCTAGGCGTTAGAATGGGATTTCTGGCATTCCAGGCTTTTGGCAGCCCCTCAGCAGCCTGAATGACTGAGTAACCAGTGGGATTTCAGGGGTTTGTCGTTCTCACTCCCCTCCCCCTGCCCCTCTCAACAACAACAAAAAAAAAAAACCAAAACCCAGCAAACCAAAACTAATAACTGCAATGACGAGAGGATGAGTCCTGTGTTGGGAGATGGAAACTGATTATGATCCACACCTTCATCCTTCTAAAGACTGATCCGTTTTCCTGCAGGCAAAATTTAACCTGTGCTCCTTAGTCAGACCAACCCAGCAGGAGTGAAGTTGTGGGTGTCATGTGTGTGGCATTTGGCTAAAGGTGAAACTAAATTGGTCTGATTTGCTTGTCAAACATAAGGATCTTGCTTTTCTTTCCTCAGAGTCCGAAGAGAACTTCAGGTTGTTGCAATAGCTTCGACCCCCACATGGGCCTTTCACTTAAGAGTTGGACTTGATGATCCTTGTGGGTCCCTTTCAACTATTCTGTGTTGTTCTGTGTGTGTGACTGTGCCATTTTCCCAATAAATCTGTTCCACAGCAGCCCCTCTAGCTGATCTAATTTTATATGAAGCAGCTTTCCTTTTTCTTAGCCATAATTGTTTTCAATCTTTATGTTTATAAGGCAGACTTTAAAAAGAAATGAAGGCACTTCATCTTCAGGAAAGCAGTTGGTTGTCAAGCTCAAATATATAATTGTACTTGGTAGACTTCTCAAACAGAAGGAAAAGGAGCCTGCCTTTCCCCTTGACCTTCCAGACTGACCATTCCTGCAAATATTACAAACATGCTGTTCTGCAGGGAGCAAAACATTCTCACTGGGCTGTTGCTGCCCCACCCCACAACCACCTACCAGAGGGGGCTGAGAACTGGTGAGCAGGAGTGCTCTCAGTGCCTTCCACATTCTCCCACCAGGAAGCACATCTTGCCTGGGTTTGGGTTCATTCCACTGGCGCTATTTTGCCCCAGCGCATTTTCTCTGGAGATCTGCTGCCCTTCTGTGCTGCTTACGTGGAGGAAGCAAATGTCAGCTCTGCTTTTGTCGTTAAAGAGCGGAGCAGGAGGGAAGGCAAGGGGTGAAAGCGTGCCCTCTAGGATTTGGAAGAGACCAAGCTGAAAAACCTTGATGGTATTTGTTTTGAAACAGTTTCTGCAATGGAGAACAGCTGCCCTTCCAAAGGAAACAAGAGAATCTGCAGCTTTTTTTTCTCTTTCAGTGTGCAGTGGCTGAAATGCCCATCACAGGCCTCGGGCTCCACTGTGTCTTTTTGGAGATGGATGTTCATCAACACACAGAAATTTTGAGCTTAGGGTTATTCTGGGTCCTTGTTAAAACACAGCCTCAGTGTTTTGTTTTGTTTTTTTATTCTTATTTTTTAATTTTCTTCTATGGTGCATGAAAAGACAGGTCCTCATTGCCAAAATACAGGCTTGAGAGAATTATCAAATTTGAATTATAAGCCACGTGAACTTTTAAAATTTATCTGTGCGTATTGACATTTGTAATTCCATCACTCTAATATAGCTCAGAAGTAATGGGCTGCAAAATATCGCTTTATCACAAAAATACACACTTCTAGATTCTATTCTTGTGCAGACAAATGTTCCACAATAATTCAAAATGGATTATTTTTGCAGTGGAAATAGTTTGGCAGTTTTAAAATATGCACTAAATGTCTTACTTCGAAATTGATCTGGCAGTGAAGAACTAGTGTTTCTACTAGGAGTTCACTAAGATGATTAATTATATATTACATGTTTATGGACAATTAGTAACGCTGGAAGCAAGTTTTGAAAGTTCTATTTCAGTTTCTTGGTATTTGAACAAAAGATTTCAATTCAAAACAAACCTGCAGTAAACTGGCAGGTTTGGTGAGGAAAATGTTCTTGTGGAAGAGAGGAATACATGTGAAAACTGTGTGAAAAATGCTTCTTTTTGTGGAGAGCTTGTTCAATGGCCCTGTGAGCATTTCAGAGTCTTGGGGATGGATGAGAACATATTTTCGAAGGGGCTCCCCCAGCAAATAAGTTACAAGAACACAAAAGGTTTCCAAAAGAGTTTAATAAATAATGAGGTTCTTTCTGTACTGTATAAACTATAAATATACCATGCAGTCCTTTATAACTTAAAATAATTTACAGACTGAGGTAGGGGGGTAGGAGGGTGCTGGAGGGCGTAGCTCCCCGCTCAGGGTCTCCCTGATTTCCTGCTGAGCACACACACACAGGCCGTGTCGATGCGGATGAACCTCCAGGCCGCCTGTTTGCCCTCCATGGTCAGGGCCTTGACGAAGGTGTGGGTGGTGGTGCAGTACGAGTTCCAGTGCTTGGCGTCGATCCCGCGGCACCCGCCCGACACCGGCTTGGGGTCCCTGCACTTGGTCTCGAAAAAGTACTGCTTAAAGACGTTGTTGTTGATGTTGACCTCTCCCAGCACCGTCACCTCTTTGCCCTTAATGTCGGTGGCTGTGGTTTTGTCCCCCACCCACATGCTGACGCTGTCGCACACCGAGAACTCCCCCCGGTGCAGCACGGGGTGCGTGGACCTCTTGGTCCTGGCGGTCCTGTTGAGGGAACCTGCGCCGCCCAGCAAGCCCAGACTCTGTCCCTGCCCCGCCACAGGCGGGGGCTCCGTGCTGAACAGCACCCGGGGAGAGCGGAAACGCCTCTTCTTAAAGATTTTGGGGTCCACCGTGATGTTTATGGCTTCTCTCCTGCTCCAAGCAGCGTCTTGGCCGCGGGGCGTCCGTGGGGCTGCCTCGGGAAGGTGGTGCCTGTTGCTCCGGTGGGTATTGAGCAGGGAGTGTTCTGCTGGATACTCCAGGGGAGCATAGTCCTCTGACTTTGGAGCTGCCTGTGTGCCGATCAAAAAAGCTACAATCAGAGTGTAGTACAGCATGGACATTACGTTATGCACCTAGAACGAGAGAGAAAGGCACTGTTACTGGGGGGCCACGTGGGCACAAACCGCTGCCGTCGCTGGCCATAAAGTTCTAGGATACCCGGGATCATACGGATTTCATCAGGTACTCATGTGGGTGCCAGATGTTGTTCTTCCGGAGGAGCTCATTCAGACAGCATAAATGTTCTTAATAAAGCGAGAACATTAGAAAATAATAGCTAGATTATTATTAATTCCTCTGGTATTTGTTATTAGAGCTCTGTTTATGAAGCACTTGTTTGGTGTTATTAATGTGGAGACCATATGGCGACAGCATGTTCCCAGGAGTCAAACCTCCAGTGATTTTAGCAGCAACCTTTTTGGCCAGGGCTGGTCTCTTGCTGCAAATACCCTGAAGAGGAGTGAAACAAGAAGCTAAACCAGCCTAAACCAGCTGTCCGTTCCCTAAACTTGTCAGCAGAGGTGTCCGGTACCTCGTGCCATTATCACACCCTCAGCAGCCACACTCACCTGCCATGTGGCCAGGCCCCCACCACTGGCTGGCTCAGCAGCCTCCAGCAACTTCCAGCTTTCTCATTTGCCCTTTCAGGACACTCCACATGGCTGATTCAGGGCAGATAAAGCCCAGCCTCCTTCCCCAAATTGCTCAGGTATCCATGCCACGAAGGCAGGTGGTATTTTTCCATATTTAAAGGCAAATATGGGTATTACGTGGAAGCATCGTGGGTGCCAGGCTTCCTCTGCATTGGCATCTTAGGTGCAGCATAACTGAGGCCATTGTGGCCATAGCAGTGGGAATTCTGGACAGGGAAACATCTGCCTTTTTTCAGAATGCCAGGAGCAAGAACCTCCTCAGACGTCCCTGCAGAGCAGATACAGCTCCAGTGCTAGTCCTCCTTCCATCCAGATGACATGCACATCTGTTTGGGTGTGGAAAAGTGCAATCCAAATGTCTAAACCTTTACTAAGTCCCGTTTCATGCTGGAAGAGCAGCAGCAGCAGCAATACCTCGCTGGGGCAACGAGCATGTGCTGACTAATTCAGCCACGTGTTGGGAGCAAGAGACATTCAAAAACCCTCTGAAAATTGCAGTGAAGGGCAGACATTGTGTTTCCTCTGTGAAGACTTAACAAGCAGAGACGGGGTATAAACAGAAAAGCCCAAGCAAGGCTCCTCCCCGTCTCTTTGCCTTGTTTTCCTGACATGTCTCAGCTGGCCCCGAGCTCCGCCGTGTCCGGCCAGCAGGCAGGAGGCCCCGTGTCCACTGGACAAACAGGGTTTTGTACCAGAGGAATCGGGCTCTGCAGTTCATGCCCTGATTTCCCAGCATGTCCTAATGTTTTTTCTGGGTGTTGGTCAATTATTGTGTAGCAGTTCCCCCCCTTCCCTGTTCAGCTTTCTCGGACTAGAATCCCAAGCAGCACTAAAGGAGCTCAATCAGGGGTTTAGCTTTGCCAGAGGACAATCCTGTGGGAAATGCAGGATAGCCCTAAGGTGTCCCATAGGATCTTGTGTGTCTTATCTCAGACAGGAGCTGAAATGCCATAAACAGAAGGGTTCAGCAGGAGATGCCAAGTGAAGGTAGGGACTGAGGAGGGTGGAGGTGCAGTCCCTGCATGGAGGGGAGGAACGAAGAGAAAGGCCAAAAGCCACGCGAGCACTTGTCTGTGCAACAGTTGGGCTGGAGGAACTGAGGGCAAAACAGTGATGAGGAGAGTCAAATCTTTGTCACAGGGAAAATCCAAAGCTGCTTTAATTTGCTTAAAGCAGGGCTGAGGGCTGCTGCTTTCCCACGTGCTGCCCGAGCTGGAGCAATCAGCATCATCGTCTGTATAAGGAAACAGAGCTGGGTGTAGCTCACAGCTTGGCTGTGCACGATCCAGAGAGTAACCCCTTATTCTACAACCAAATTAAAATCAGATGGTTCATTACATCTCGACAGAGTTAGCTTTCCTGACAGAAATGGTAATGGAAAAGGTTTGCAGAACAAAACCCAGGCACAACTTAGCCATGCCAATGGCAGCCTCAACCTATTGTGTTTATACATAAACCCCTTTTTTATTGTTTCCTTCTATAAGAAAGGGATGTTGCAATGTCAGCAAAGAGCTGGTTCTGGTTTTGTGCTGTGCAAGATTTGCTGCTCTAAAATTCAGCTACATTTATGTCCCTTCTCCGGGCTGCTTGTGTTCCATGTGTTGACATTTTTGCTTTAAGGTCATTAACATAAAAGCAGAAAAATCTCTCCTGCTTGCCTTTTCCTTTTTTTTTAATTGCCTTGTATTTCCTCTCCTTGTAGTAGAACATTCTGTGGAGTGTGGACCAAATACAGGCAGAATGTATTTAGGATGTGTGGTAGTTTTCCTGAAAATTCAGAGTTGAGTGTTTTTATCAATTATTTAGTTAGTGGAGAATAGAAAGTGACACAAAACAAGGAAGTGGACAAGACCTGATGACACCACAAGCAAGATAAGATTTAAAGAGTAGGTGTGCCTTAGGCTGTGAGGGTTGTGGACTTTTTTGCTGGCACGTACAGGTGTTTTACAGACTATTTTGGGATGTTGAAAGGGACTCTGAGCAACCTGGTCTAGTGAAAGGTGTCCCAGCCCATGGCAGGGGGTGGAATGAGATGAGCTTTAAAGTCCCTTCCAAACCATTCCATGATTCTGTATCTCAACTTTGTCACATACTTAGTTATCAGACCCTTTCAGGGTGCTTTCTGGAGATTCTCACAGTGGATGCCAAGCGCAGCCACCTGAACTTGCAGGCAGAGGAACAACTGCCAGCTCTGGTGCTGGTGGCGCTCAGATGTCTGTGGGTGACATCGGCCGCAAAGCCATTTTGACACCAAAATTACAACCCCTCCGTACCAAACCCCACTTTTATGGTGGCCAAGCGTCATTTAAACACTTCCTCTGGTGTAGCTGCTGCGTGAGGTTGGCCATGGGTGGTCTGAGCCTGCTGGGAGCAGGGTGAGTGCTGTGCTTACCTCGGGCTGTACTGCACAAAGAACTGCTCCCCCAGCAAGGTCCTTATTTCATCCAGAGCTGAGCCGGGCTGGGCTGCAGCATGCCATCGGGCCCTGGGCTGCAGAGCTGAGCCTGGCACTTCCTTATGCTGTCTTTCACTAGAAGCAGAAGTATTTGTTTCAATAATCAGCCAGCAAATCAGTGTTTTCAGCACCATTCCCCACTTGACAGCAGGAGGACGGGGACAAACCCGCTCGCTTGGCTCTCTGAGCTGTGCCTTTTCCCCTGCAGTAAAGAGCTTGGCTAAAGCGGTTCCAGACTTTGCAGAGAACTGCACCTTTGCCAGACCCAACAATCCACTGCTTCCCACCCCTCTCAGACACCTTCCAGGCTCACCAAACCCGTGTGGTGCAGCTGTACCTGCTGGTGGCACTGCCCGAGCTCTGTCTGCACAGATGGGCACACCAGGGCTCACACCCCCACCCTCTGTGGCTGGGAGGCAAATCTGGTTGCAATCAAATTCAGGGGGAGAATCACAGATTGCCAGTTACTGGCAGAGAATTGCCTGATTGTGGCTGATATTTGAGCAGAACCGAAGATACAAAACTCGCAGACACACGAAGGCATTTATATAAATGTTTGTCATCTTGCTACTGCAAGGGCAGAAACAGCTCCAGTCTTAATTATTGCACTCTCAATGGTCATATAGACCCCAGCTGAAAGAAAACTATTATTTTCTTCACCAAGTAAACCAAGCACACTGACTCTTTCTCAGCAAAGTACATTTCTGATTGTAAATTCGTGAGTGCCACTGAAGGGGATAGAAATAGTATTTTATTAATCTTACGTATTAAATAGCTTATCTGTTCCACTTAATAAGGTAAATGGGGGTTGTATAAGGTACTCCTGTACTGCAGAAATCCTGCTGGATTCAGTGTGGAGATTGAAGTGCATTTGCTGAGGAGAACAGGCTGCTGATGCCAAAGCATGGACTGGATTCATTTTACACCTGCACAGCGTCTGTCCTCGGCAGAGGGGGCTGCCAGCGAAGGGTTTGGCTCTTATCAACACCCCACACAAGCTACTTGGTGTTTAAAGCTCCAAGTAAAATCTGCCCAGCCTGTTTCCATCAGTGCAGGGCAGGGGATTGGCTCTGTGGGTGCTCACTGTGTGGTTGTGCAACACTCTGGGCAGTGATTTGGCCACCCTGGATTTGCTGCTGTCTGTGGGTCGTGCTCAGCTTCTCCCCTACCTGTGTGTCGCTGTGTTTAGGGGCTGAGATATTTACAGTGATATCGATGTGTCAGGAAGGCCAATCAGGGCTCCAAAATCCAAAGCTTGGTGCTGCAGATGGAGTGGGCTGTATTTTTGCAGGAATAGTGGAGTACTAACCCTTTCAGTGAACTCTGGAGAGTTTAGTACCAGTAATGATGGAGCTATAATGTGCTGGCCACTGCCAAAAATAATCCAACAACTTTTCCGACTGTTCTGCCACCCTAAGAAAACACTCTTTCAGTTCCAACTGGCTGGTTTTTAACCACAAAAGAGTTTATTTTCAGCAGGACTCCTTTTTTTTTAAAGCTCATTTACCGCCTTTTTCCCGGATTCCTGGTTGTGGCAGAATCCAGTAAATGATGCCGTGTTACTCAGCATCTATATACTATTCCTTTGTACCTACCACTCCCAGACATTCATAAAATATCCTACTGAAGTAACTATTTATTCAGAATTTACGTGCATTCACGATGACAGACTTGGCGGGTAAAAAAAAAAACAACTCACTTTAATCTTAGTCTCAGCACATATAGAATAGAGTCATAGAGTAACACAGAATGGTTTGGGTTGGAAAAAGACCTTAAAGCCCATCTTGTTCCACCCCCTGCCATGGGCAGGGACACCTTCCACCAGCCCAGGTTGCTCCAAGCCCCGTCCAACCTGGCCTTGGACACTTCCAGGGATGGGGCAGCCACAGCTTCTCTGGGCAACCTGTGCCAGGGCCTCGCCTATATTTCAATTATTGCCTTTTTCAGACAGATCCACTGGTAAATAATGAGTTTGTTTCTTACTGTAAACCCCTATGGGGCATTCCTGTGCAAATTGCATTTTATATATTTATAACATGTCACTTCTCCTACTGGATCTGGTTGCCCAGAGTAGCTGTGGCTGCTCCTGGATCCTTGGGACTGTCCAAGGCCAGGTTGGACGGGGCTTGGAGCAACCTGGGCTAGTGGAAGGTGTCTCTGCTCATGGCAGGGGGTGGAATGGGATGGTCTTGAAGGTCCCTTCCAACCCAAACCATTCTGGGATTTTGGAGAGTGGAGAAATGGATCACATCAAAAAGCAACTGGTTCTGTGTCTTGAAAAACTCTTTGCTCGCAGGACCTGTAAGCCCAACAAGTGCCAAACAAAACAAGTGAGGGGAATTCCTTTTTAATTAAAGTTTCCCACAGAATCTGAGAAAAAATGGACAAGAAGGGTGTGTTGCCTGGAAACTTATTAGGAATGAAAATTTAATAAATTTACTAAATTAATTGCTTCCAATAAGAATAGCAGTCAGTGCAGCCTCCTAATTGCACATTGACCAGATGCCATCAAGTAGCTCCTACACTAGTGAGAGAAAAGATAAATTAATGCTCAGTTTGGCTCAATCAAACCCAGCAAGTACATTATTTTCTAAATAAAAATAAACATAGGCAACAAACATAAGCATAGAATGTTGTAATCTAAAGCCTGATACAATTTGGAATGTTGTTTTCTGTCATTCTTGAAGTTGTTGGCGTGTTTTAGGGATGTGCAAAAAATAAACAGAGCTCCTTGGCTGTCAGTGCAGCAAAAGGGATCGTGGAGGTCACCAAAACAAGCAACAAGTAGTGCTTTAGTTTTGTCTCCCTGTTTCTGGTAGCAAGAGAGGAATGAGCGAGGCAGCTGGTGCTGAAGTCATTGGTAAAGTGAAGGTGTCTCTGGCACATCTTCCTCACAGAAGAGGTATGTGAATTATATGAATTAAAATTTAGCATTAGCAATTCAGGGAAATGATTCCCGAGCCCTGGGAGGGAATCCTGAAGCCATTATGACTAAGAACAGCGTCAGAGGCACAGCTTTCCCTTGATCTTAGCTGATGAGCAAGAAAACGGGAATTTCTAATGGACTCAACATCCCATTCCTCTATTATATCTGCAGTGACTCAGCTTGGAAAGAAGAGGTTTATGGATGCTGGAGAGCCAGCTGGAAGCTACCTGTGTCTCATACATTTCCTTTTTTTTCCCCAAATGCCTCCAGCACTGAAATGTTCCTTTGAGGATTTCTAGGGAGAGCAGTAGATTGAGAAAAATGCTGCCCTGCAGCAACGAGCACCCTGTCACCGTGATCATCATCCTCAGCACAGGATGTGCAACAAGTATCTACCTCCAGATCTCTGACTCATGTTTAGCAGAGGTAAAGATAATAACAGGGATGCTTCATAGTCCATTATGCATTAATTTGGGGGTAATTAAGCGCTATGAGTCTTGACCCATCCCTGGAGGAGTTCAAGGCCAGGCTGGATGGGACTTGGAGCTACCTGGTCTAGTGGAATATTCCCTGCCCATGGCACAGGGTTTGGAATGAGATGGTCCTTGAGGTCACTTCCAACCCAAACCTGTGATTCTGTAACTCTGCAGGGTGGGGCTTCACCAAATCAAACACCACTAAGGCTTTGGAAAACACTTCTTAAGGTTTATTTTATGCTTATTGGGGCATAAGTAATAGAAATGGGTTATTTACAGCCTGATCTTATCCCTGCTATCCTCCTGAGCCAGTAGATAACTATTTCAATTCTGGTGTCTCTGTAGAGAAGCCCCAAAAAAGGAAAATAAGTTTTTTGCCCATTGCCTTCATTTACACCCCATTCCCTGAAGTGAAGCCACCTGATGGGAGAGAGATCCAACCTGGAGCCACAGGGGGGATTCCTTACAGGGGGTGACAGGTCTTGTGGCACAGCACAGGCAGATCTCACCTTCAGAAGGCTCCCTTTGCAACTCCTGAGTGGTGAAACAAAATCAAGACTTCTGTCTATAAGAATGTCATCATTTGTTTTGCAACTCAAATTTGGTTATAAGGTGTTTGGCCTCGTGATACTCTCACTCGTAGGACATGCTCATGGGAATTTAGAGTCATCAACAGTCATCTAAAATGTGAAAAAATACGTGATCTTTAGGTCACAGTGGCCATACCAGTAAAGACTTGCAGTGGGATGCAGCTCTTGCTGTGACAGATTGGCTGTTAGGAAGTGTTAAATGCGCACGGAAGAGAAAAGTTTATCCTTGTTAAGATAGCAAACTGACAGTCTTTAAATAAAGGATAAAGAAATTGCCTCTGTCAAGATAAAAATCTCTTTAAATACAGTGAAGGAAAAATAGTCACTTACAAAACTAGTGACAATCTCTGGAAATAAATGACTGAAAACAACTTTAGAAGGATCTTGTGAATCTGATTCTCCTGAAGTCAAAGACATCAATGGCAAAAGGCTGGTAAAATTAAATGAGCTAGGCACAAAAATCCTGGCCAGAAATAAGTTATCTGAGCATACCACAAGTTGTATATCACCCCTGTATTATCATCTATAATATAATCCTAAAATTAATGATTGACATGTGATGATTCCATTAGAACTTTCCACGCAGCCTCGAAGCTGGATATATATTTTATGGGGCTCCAGGGTTTCATATATCCTAATTCACAGGCACAAAGGAGAGACTAAACAACTCAGGCACTAACTGACAGGGAAAACTACTGCAGGATAAATGGGATAAATCCATCCCACTCATATAAAGCTGGGATGCCTCCATCCTACCCAGCTATCAGCTGGCACGAGGGATTGCTGCTCCTTCCAATTCCTGCCCAAAAACAGGAGGACAACTCATTCCCCAGTTTCTGTTTAAACAGTGAGTCCAAAGATCTTCATGAGGCTGGTGCATGGCTTGTCCCTCTCCCCTCTACACCCTTCCCAAAGGGATTTATGTTTGGGAATAGTTGGCTTGCTATATTTGACCCTGAGGTTTCCAATACGAAATGACCGGGAGTGAAATAACTGGAATTTCAGACTTCACGAAACTACTAAAATCAAACTGGAATTCATCTGGGACCAGAAAGTATGAGGGCAGTCAGACTGTGATGTTACTATCCCATCTTACAGCCAAAAGTAGTTAAGGCAGAAAAATACAATATCTTTAGGGCCAGTAAACTTTTCCAACTAGTGATCTTATTCCAGCTATTCAGAAGGGAATATAAATCCTGATTCTTGTCCAAACCCTGATTAATAAGAACCAGCTGAATCCCAGCAGTGAGCCTAGCATTTAGTTTTTATTCAAGCTCATAATTTTCATTTATATTCTCCTTTTTCACTTTTCTACAACTGCACAGATAAATTAGAAACAAAGGAGATTTTTAGCGTCTGGACGTGTTGGAGTGTGATGCACAAAGTGTGGTGACTCCAGAAATGAGGCAAAAAAACAAAATTGAGGAGGATTGTCATGACCAGATTCCCAAAGGTAGATTCCATCATCTGCAGTGTTTCTCTAGATCTTGAATTTGGAAAAGAACATTATGTAAGGGGCAAGGAGCATCCATAAATTATTATGGCCAAGATCCTCATGACTTTTCAGGCTTTCCTGTTCTATTAATTATTTACATCCAGAAGGAATTTTGTCTTCTACAAATCTTCCAGTGTGTTTATAACTATTTTAAATGACTCAATGATATTTTAATGGGGCAGGAATTCTGAAAAATACCAAAGGGAACCTGAAGTGTGTCTGTTCTTGGCAATTAAAGTACAGAAAGAAACAGTAAAGAAGGCAGGAGTTGAGAGAACTGTAAAACCTATATTCCACTAGAGCTGAGGGCCTGGCTGCACCTGATTAAAAATGTAGCTGGAGCAGTTCAAACTGAGTGTTGGATTTTATTTTTTTTTTCCATTAAAAAAACCCTTCAGGACACAGACAAAAGTCTACAAAACAAAACCTTGTGAAATGGAGATGCTCTTGTGTTCACTTGCAGATTGCTGAGATAGTGAAGGAACACTGAAGAAACAGAACATTGCTTTGCCTGTGCAGGATTTTCCATCCAAAAATGCCAAGACGTTTTACAAACACTTAATAAAATGAACCTCCCCACTCCCTTATGGTCAGTAGAATTTACTTCTGTAGCAAGTGAAGAACCCAAAGAATAACACAGAATTCTTGCCAAGCAGTAGCAACGTTCCTCTTCTCCATTGCCCCTCTCCTGTTTATTTTTTTTAAAACTTCTAGGATATTCTTTCCTGTTTCTAAACCTGTTTTACCTTCACAAGACCTACAGAATTCCGTTATTTTCTCAGTGACTGAAATTCCCTCTCTCTTGATTTACTTTCGTGACAATGTGGAAAGGATGGGAAGAAAACTCAAACAGGACCTTTCGAAATGGAATTCCTAATTCTCATTGCAGTTGGAGTCATTCTGTGCCCTCCTTGTTGTAACAACATGTAACTCATAAGGTCTGGGGATAATACTTCTAATTATATTTAAATGTTAATATTTTTCTTTAAATCAACATGTCCCAAGTTGAATTGAATGCGTAAAGAACTGAGTAACTGGGCTGTTACTCATTATTAGTTTGATTTCTGTATGCTTTGACAATATCCTGTAAATTTGAGATGTTTATTTCCGTAATTTCTAGATGCCTGGACAGAAGCAGGGGAGCACAGTGAGTTGTGTCCTGCTATACAGGATTTGAGTAGATATTTTTATACCTCCTCATTGCAAAGCCTGAGCTTGTTCTGCAGATCGTAAAGATGGAGTGATGATGCTCAGACTCCTCTACTCCACCTGCCTTTCCCCTTCAATCTGAGTTCAAAACAATTTCCTTAGAATTCCTAAGTACTCCACTACAGAGGCGTGAAAATACAGTGGGGTTTTACCATCTAAACCAAGCAAACAGTTTAGCTGGGTGCAAGAAAAACTTCCAGCTTTGAAGGTTTTTTTACTGCTTGCTGGCGACTTCAAAATTCAAGTTACTAAAGAGGTGGTAAAGAGGGGTTTGTTTCTCTGCGCAGCAAGACCCTTTTAGATGTGGTGCAGTTTTGAAATGAGAGGGTAAAACCTCCTAAGAAGCAGGGTCTGTAGTAGAGCTGTCCACAAAAAAATCTGGAAACACCACCAAATAAAACAAAGCAAACCACAGAAACACGGGCCGAGTTATCAGGTTGCAGCGTCATCTGAGCGGCTCCCGTAATGTTCTCCACAAGCACAAGTAGTTCTTGCAGGAGAAATAGGAGTCTCCTGACATCTAGGCTAGTTTACCAAGAAAAACACGAGGGTTTTTACTATTGCTTAGACATTTAAGATGTTCATTCTAATGCTTTGGCTCCTCCGAGCACGAGCAGAGAAAGGAAAGCGGCGAACGGGATTTCACCTCTGAGCCCCAGTGCTGCATCGTTTCCTACAAGCAGACAGAGCTGGTTTGTAAACTGTGGTGCTGCTGGAATTTTTCCCCTTGGGCTTTCATACTTTGTATGTTTGTGCTCAGCACTTACTGAGGATTAAAGGACAGTTTCTGTGTAAGGGTGTTGACAATGCTCCATACCTACATTTTTGGTTTTTCACTGTATGTTTTTCTGAGTTCAGCCTGGAGGATGGTCCTGATTAATTGGCAGCAGAGTAAACCACTGCAGAGCATAAGTGTCCAGGGAAACAAATCCTATTTCTTCATATGCTTTTATTTGCCTCATTGTCCTTATTTGTGCATTGTGTTTTACTGTGTGCGTGCCTCAAGTGGTGGGAAAACAAGTGTGGTTTTGCCAATGTTTGTAATCCATGGGAGCACCAGCTCCTTCTCTCGTCACCAAAATCCTTTCCTGCACTTTTATTGATGGAATGAATGGATTAAAAAGCAGGAGAGCTGGATGGCCATCCCCTCCTGCAGTGACTCAGTGGTGCAGCAGCAAACGACACACCGTGCTCTTGCACTGAGTTATCTCCTGGGGACCAGACAGACCTGAACCTTCCCTGTGTGAGCAGAACAGCCCTTGTGCTCGTCTGGTAATGGTTTGCTGGGCAGCACATTCAAGGGCCAAGCAATCCAGTTCTGTTGGTACAATCTCCTGTGCTCTGGATCCCAACCCTGCCCCTGGTCATGCCTATGTCTTGACATAGTTTTGTTTCCTCTCCAGCTCCAAGTGCTGCTCCACATGCCTTCTGACTCCTCTATTTGCAAGTCTCCCTGCCTTCTCCTTTCACACATTGAGACCAGCTGCCTCAGAGTTCCTGCCCCACACAATCGGTGCACGTGGAACCTCTTGTTGTCGTCAGCACCCTGGCTTTCATCTGCTGTGGAAGGTATTTAGTCATTTTATTAATTTTTTTATTGTATTCACTCCCATGCTTGCAATGCCAGGCAACTGCTGGCAACCCTGAAGAGGGGTGGTAACAAAATGTGTTGGGTTCTGTGCATTAGCAACAAAATATATCTTCAGGAAAACTACTTGAAACTGCATTTTCTTGCGCTGAAAAAGTACGGAGACTTGATTTAGGAGTTACCTCATTCCTATGCTCTGAGACTCTCAGCTCTGCTTCGCTCGAGACCCTGACACTAAACCTGTGAGGCCAGAGAAACAGAGGCCAAACTTCAGCCCTCTCAGCATCCTGAGTGTGTCAGGCAGCTGCTGCACAACAAATCTGCTCACGCTCCCAGAGAGCACAGACAGTTTGAACCGGGTCCATATTTCAGCTGCACGGTGTGGGCTGCTGGGCTCAGGCCCAGGGAGAAGTGGGGAGTAGGAGTTTTCCATCTTCCTATTATGTCAGAGTTTGAGGGGAGGCAGCTGCTGTGGATGTTTTAAGACAGGAGGTTTTTTATTCCCCGCTCAGCCGTTTAAGGTGAAATGAAATTTAAGGTGACGTTTACGTGTGGGAAGGGGTTTTGTTTGTCTGGATCTTGAACCTCTGGAGCCTGATGGCTCTGGAATATCCTCACCTCACACTAAGCTTGACTGATGATCAGAGTAAGAGGCAGAGAAGTGGATGATGTTGCAGAGCCTGCAGTTGTCTCAGAAATAAATCCCTGAGTCTCTGAATGGTTCTCCTGGTCACGAAGCTACTCTGTGAAAAAGGACAGTTCAACAAAAAAAGTGTCTGTCAAGGAAAGATCTGATCCTTTCTTGCTCTGTGGGAATCCTTTAAGCAAAGAACAGAGCTCAAAGAAGTTTAAATGAAGTTCAGCAACCTTTGCTTAAGAACAGGAAACAGGGAGTTGGACTGACCTGGCAGTCTCAGCAGTTCTTATAAATCTCTGTTTGGCAACTCACTTGTGTTCAGAGCATTTGAAGGGTCTTTACATGTTCTGTTTTCTGGCATCATCTGGTTGCTGACAGCATTTTTTGCTACAGTTAAAAAGTATAATGGGGAAGATGCATCTTTTCCTTTCAAGCTGTGCCCTTGCATGTTTGTTCCATGCTGTTCTAGAACTCTCTCTGGCCCTGCTCTAAGGCTGAATAACTGAATGCCCAAACTGCAAGATGATGTTGATGGTGTTGGACTTCTCTGTGCTGTTCGCACTTCAACTTTCTGTGGGGTTCACTGACTCCCCTGGTATGCAGAGCTGGAAATGTGGGAATTCTCATAGAAGTAGGCCAGGATTAGAAGATTACTATTAATGTGTTTGTCAGTGTATTGTTTTTCTTGCTACCTTTTATTATTCTAGATATGAACCTTATTTTCCATGTCCATGGTGAGATCAATAGACTGAATGTGGGAACTCTTAGAACTGGGAGCACTAAACTGTTGTAACAAGTTTCCTCATCCCATATTCATTATAAAACAAAACCTTCTCTTAGTAATGTATCACAACCTCAAAGAAAAAAAGAGGGGAAGGAGTGAGAGTGGGAGGAGCAACTTCTGGAAGTTGTGGACTGGTACCTTCCTGTAGGAAGGAGAACCTGCAGAACTAATAACTTGTAAATAGTATTCCAGGGCTGTGGCTGGTAAGTGAAATACAGCTTGAAGTTCACAGAATCATGAAGGTTGGAAGGGACTGAAAGGCTGCAATGAGATCATCAGGCACTGGAAGGGGCTCTAAGGTGTCCCCTGAGCCTTCTCCTGGTTGAACATCCCCAGTTGTCCCATCCTGTCCTTGCAGGAGATGATGTTGATCCCATTACTACAAAATGAAGTGTTTTACTCAAACCAGTGAGGACGAAAAGTCATGGCTGCATGGAAGAGAGCTATCTTTGTGCAAGCTTTGATGTTAAAAAATAGCAACTTGAACTTGCAGATGTACTGATTACCCTGCTAAAAGAAGACATGGAATCTCTTCCCAGAATTACAGCATTTTAATTAGAAGAATGTGAGAGCAAAGTCTTAATCTTGTTAGGAGGGATAGATACGGATAAGGCAGAAACAAAATCCACAGCAACACAGCCCCAAACATGAAAATCAGTGTCTTGGAGGCTGGTAACAGCAGCAGAACTGCTCCCTGTCACTGCTTTTCCTACAAGACTAAGCTTGACAGTGACTAAGTTGGAAAAAATACCTCTTCTGCCTTGTAACACCGAGCTCCATCACACACAGCTGTTTGAAAATCCGTGGCTGAAATGCAGGGAAAGGCACTTTAAATGTACAGACCAAATCCTCTGGTACACGATTGCTCTCTTTAAATTTGCTTTCGACCTGCCTAAATTCTTGTGACATTCAAGGATCAATAAGAATCTCATCTGTAGCTGATCCTGACAGATGTTAATCTTCGCCTTGGCTTTGCAGTCTGCTGGAAATAGTACTTGTTTCTTCATGTCAGGCCTCTGGCAATGCTTATGGAGTCAGGATTACAGTCTCCAGTGAATCCCATTTTTACTGTTATTAACTTTCTAAACTGTTCCCCATAGCTGGCAACCTTTCCATGCTTGGAGACCTACTTAGTGGGAAGCTGGGAGAGTGATGGCTTTTGCCTGTCTGGAATCATTGTGGCTTTAATTGAGATTTGTTTAATTTTGTCATTAAGTCCATTTACATTGTAGGCATTTCATGGCCATGATCACATACTGTGCCTGCTCACTGGCTGCACTTTGTTGTGATTTACCTATTAAAAAAGGAAAAACAGCTCCATGTTTAATGAAGATTTTTACAAGTAGCAAGGTTTTTTCCTTAATTCTTAATTTCTTCAAGGTTAACTTAATTAATAAATTCAGCCAAATTTTGGATTGGGAATTGGAGACATGGCTCATCTGCAGAATCTGTGCTGTGCTCTGAGGAAGTGGCTCGATTTGTTTAACAAAATCCAGGTGTGGGGTCAGCATCTACTTGTCTGGAAGGAATTGATACCACTGTCAGAACCCAAAATATCAGGGTTTATGGCAAATCTTGATCAGAAAGCAAGAGGAATGGAAATATTTCTCCTAGGAATGCCGAGGACAATGTGGTGAACAGAAACCAGTGGGTGCAGCATTGCTGTGTGTGTCCATCAGCAACAGGGATGTGGGACAGCTCTGAGCAACCTGGACCAGTGGAAGGTGTCCCTGCCCAAGGCAGGGGGTGGAAGGAGATGAGCTTTAAGATCCCTTCCAACCCAAACCAGTCTGGGATTCTGCAATTCTATGACAGATCAGGGATTGCAGGTGACTTTCCCTCTCTTAGGATGAGTCAGGGGTGACCAAAACTATGTGGGTTACAACACGAGCTTGATAGTGATCACTTCATCAGCTGGGGAAGCCACATACTTGCTTCTTAAAATGAAAAAAGAAAGCTGATTAATCAGCTGAGTCATCCTGCTCTGCCTCAGCGTTGGTATGAGTGGCATTCCCTATGGATCAGCCTATTCTGAGGGAAAAGCCAAACCATAATCAAGACTAATTGACTGAGCTCAATCAAATGTTTCAAAATACCACCCATGAGTTTTAGATCAAATGAAAAGCAGGGATTTTCTCCGTCAGGCACTTAATTGCTTCCTGAAAACTTGCTCTTCACAGTAATTTGAAGATTTTCACTAGTGCTCCCTCCAAGTAAAAGAGTTTTCTTCCATTCTCTGGGTTTACAGTAGTGATGTACAGATTAACAGACTGGAACAAGACACCTGCCCTCTCTCATGTTCTTCTTTCTGAACGATGCTGCAGCGCTGCCTTGTCCCTGGGACAGGAAATTTGCAGCTTTTTAGAAGCTTTTAGAAAGATAAATCACCCCAAACTGTACTAGGCATTAGTTCTAGCAGCAAAAAGCACAGCCTTCCAAAGTCAGTAGATTTTCCAGTTATTATGTTTAGAGAATTATTTCTGTGGGTTTTGTTTCTTTCATCGAGCAAAAATTGTTTCAAAGAGGAGCTGAAATGTCACTTTATTCTTTTTTTTTTTTTTCAGGAGTTTGTCCAGTGGAGAATAATGGTGGTGTTTTAAATCTTTGCCTGGCTCCTGGTGTGCCCCAGGTTGTGTGCAGCGATGCGAAATTTATCATCTGCACATCTGGAGGTGAATCATCCCCGCTCCCCGCACGCACGTGGTTGCGCAATTTCATTGACTGCCTGCTTTGATGAATATTTGATACTTGTCTTGTGAAGCTATTCCATCCCATTGGCAACAAGTGGGAATTCTGAGCACACTCAACAGCTCAATCTGATGTCACAGCTGATGGATTCACATCTGTGCCGGGGCACGGGGTGAGCCAGCCCTGCTTAATCACCGGGGATACCGAGAGAGAAGTCACAGCACAGACATCTGCCTGCAAATCCTGCACCTGCACTCAATGTTTTCCCATCTGTGTAGCACAAGCTGTGCAGAGCAGGTGGTAGGACCTCAGGTAAGATGCAGGGTTACAAACAATCATCGAGGGATCATGGAATGATTTAGGATGGAAGGGATCTTAAAGCTTGTCCAGTTCCACCCCACCCTGCCTTGATGATCTTGGAGGTCTTTTCCTGCCTTTATTATTCTGTAATAAATTCCATAATCCTCCCCCTGCCTAATTATGACTCTAATATTTATTGCCATTGAGTGCAGAGCACCCTTCTGCAGGCAGGACATGCACACCTGAGCCACGGCTGCACTTCACACCTCCTGCAGCTCCCCCAAAAAGCATTCACAGGAGTCTGATTCCAAACCTGAATTTCCACGGGGTTTGTACCCATCAGTTCAAATAACCTGCTGTGTTTGAAATTCGCTCTCGTGGTACCACTAAACCCCATTTGTGACCACGGATTTCCCTTGGCTGGGTATTTGATGAGCACCTTGTATTTATTACAGAGTTATTTGTTAATGCTTTTTTTTTTGTGTGTGTGGTGAATCAACTGTCAGGAAGAATCATAGTGGTCACAAGAAAGCAGATTTATTCTGAATTGGAAGGAAGAGAATGTGGATGAGCAGAGAGTGGAAGGAGACAAAAGATGACCTTTGTAGCCAGATGTGATCTGCAGCAGGGCAATATTAAATGCTGTTGAAGAGTGGGACTCCATAGATTATTGGCATAATTGTGGCAATAGGGATAGATTTTTCTTTGGTATTTGCCTATTTTTACTACAATTTTCATCAGATGATGAATGCAAGAAAATTTTCGATTGTCTAACACAAGAAAAATAAGCTCTTTCTTCTATTCTTTTAAATAACATATGTCTAGCAGATTTCTAACTGAAATATCTTTTAAAGAGGCCTATTGTATTTGAATTTAGCATCTTTCAACTTTTCTCTGGGGTTCCTTTGCATTAATATTAGGTTCAAAGCAGATAATCAAGGTCTAAACCTTACAAGATCATTTTTTTGCCTGCTCAAAATGAAAACCAGAGGGAAGTTTTGCTGATTAGGTGTGTCCTTCCTTTCCCTGCACAATGCCAGAGTTTAAATGCATGTCACTTGGAAATGAGCTTTTGCAAATTCATTTTATTTCAAAGGGAGAGAGGTGAACTTTAAATCTGAACTTTAAACATTACATCAGTTTTCCTGTGGCACTGGGAAAAGTGTTATTTTCTTCGAAAGTATTTCCCTTTTTGCTTTCAAGCGATGGCACAGCCGAGTGCTGAAGGCTGAATTCAAATGACTTGAGCTCTTTTGTGAAGTTTGAAATATTGGACAGAAGGGAGAAATTCTAGAGATCCCTGAAGAGTTTTCTAATTTATTTGCTTCTAAATAAGAGGGGAGAAACGAGGAGGATCAGAACACACAGAGAAAAGAAGCGGCTTCTGGTGCAGCCCTTCCCAGTACCAGGAACGTGGATCCAGGGAAAGCTCATGGATCAAACTCCCCCTGATGCTCTGGATTCTGGATGCTTTGCCAAACCCAGAAACTCACACTTTTGGCACATATAAAGTGTCCTGGAATGTGAGGCTGAGCAGTGACCCTTTGCACTCTCCTCTTTTACAGCGTGTCCCTGAGAAAAACGCCGGGAGGAAGGTTTGGCAGGAGGGACTGGGGCAGGGAGGGATCGGATCCAGGCAGAACAAAAACACGGGTGTTGAATATTTAGAGCAGGGAGAACATCAATCATGGAATCCCTGGATGATTTAGGTTAGAAGGGACCTTAAAGCTCGTCCCATTCCACCCCCTGCCATGGGCAGGGACACCTTCCACCAGCCCAGGTTGCTCCAAGCTCCATCCAACCTGGCCTTGGACACTCCCAGGGATGAGGAGTCCACACCTTCCACTGGACCAGGTGGCTCCCCAATAGCAAGGGGAGGAATGGAAAAGATTCTTGACTTGGAAAATAAAACCACACCTTATTTCTGTGGCTTATTCTCGGTGTATTTATTCCTCTTGACACGGTTTGTGCACTTTCTCCTTCCAGGTAAGAAGTGCAGTTACTATGAAGGGTTTTGCTGAGGGAAATGGATAAAATTTCTATCACTGGGCAAAAGAAAGAATAATCAGCTTATTCCCCATTAAATAGAATCCCTTTAATATCCTCTCAATAAGAATGACCAAGTGAAAGGCTCATCTTGGTGATCCTCTCTCTGACAGAGGCAAATGGAAGATCCTAAGAGCAACATGAGCATACTGAGTTACAAATAATTCAAATTAATTAGTTGTATTGCTTTGGAATGCGTGTGCCTTCAACACCTTGCTGGTCTGGGACTGGGACACAGAGCATCTCAAAAGGATCCTGGAATAATGGGCAGGAAATGATGCATTTTGGAAAATGCAGGCTGTGTCATCCACCACAGGGCAAAGCTCTTTGTGAACAAGCACAGGTCTTTTTTCATACCTGAGTCATCCAGCACATAAAGTCGTCAAAAAAAACCCCCAAAAAAACTCTGTTTCAAAACAGAACAACACATCTTCTGTGAGCCAGAGCTGTTAAATGTCTCATAATCAAAGTATTATATAGCAATGAGGTGCCTGGCAAGTCCCCATTACAAAAATTTCTGAAGAATCCTTTTTTTTTTTTTTTTTTTTAAGAGCCTGGATCACACATGGTTGTGTCAGGAACAAAATAAAACAGTCAAAGTAAAGCAGTGAACCAGACCAAAAAAAAAATAAAAATCTGTGTCACCTTTGTACCCAAACAACAGGGGAAAAAACTAAATGATTAAGAACAGGAAAAAAAATCAAAATAGTAGTTTTTCGCCTTGCAAAGCCATACTTAGCAAATAGAAAGTTATCAAAGACATAATCTGCTTCCCAGCTGTATTTACACTGGGCTAATTTACTCATTGTAGGTCAGAACTGTCAGGATCAGCCTAATCTTTATAAATATTCTGGGCACTTAACAAGTGACTGAGCTGAAGCCATTTTTGCTGCACTCTCTTTAAGGCAGCAACATTTCTCACAGATATGAGAGTTCCAAAGAAGTGACCAGCCCTTTGTATAAGAACCAGATTCATTTTATCAATTATTCATTCATTTTCTCCTTGGAAGGAGCTTCTTATCTGCATAACATAAATGTCGTTGTGGTTTACTGGGCGTGGTGGTGTTAAGTCAAAAGTTGGATTGATGATCTTAGAGGTCTTTTCCAACCTTAATGATCCTATGATTTTGTCAATAATACGTAAACCGAGCCCAAAACAGTCAAAGGAGTTGTCTTAACTTTTATTTGATTTTTTTCTGACTTTGTGCTTGAATCTTTTCCCACTGAAATCAGTGGGAGTTTTGGTTCATAACAAGCCAATGGGAGCAGAATTTGATCTTTTATTAGCACACTGTTATGGACCCTATGGGAACAGGAAATCAGATTTTGGAGCCAGGAACATAAATGAGAGCAGGACTTTTTGGAATCAGTCTAATGGTCTGTGTTCAGTGTTCAGTTTTAGAAAATCCCTGAATAAAAGAAGCCTTGAGCTACATCAAATGGTCTGATCACTGCAGGTTTGATTTCTGTCAATCTGAGGGGAGATGTGGTGGGATTTGGGTTGCAAAGTCCAAGCCAGGCAATTCCTAAAGATTTTTGCTGTCCATTGTCACCATCTCACCGTTTCTTACTGTGAGATGTGGAAGCCATTCCATGAGATGGGACAAGGGGGAATGGCTTCAAATTGCCAGAGGGCAGGGTTAGATGAGAAATCAGGGAGAAATTCTTCCCTGTGAGGGTGGGGAGGCCCTGGCACAGGTTGCCCAGAGAAACTGTGGCTGCCCCATCCCTGGAAGTGTCCAAGGCCAGGTTGGAGCAACCTGGGCTGGTGGAAGGTGTCCCTGCCCGTGGCAGAGGGGGTGGAACTGGATAAGTTTTAAGGTCTTTTCCCACCCAAACCATCCTGGGATTCTGTGTGATAAAACTGATCTCAGCAACAGAGAAGATGAGCCTGATACATCCCAATTTGGGCCATCTGATAGTGTCAGCTCCTGTGCCATGAAATCTCAAAGCACTGCTGTAAATGCAAGACCCCAGGGACAAAAACAAGAAAGGGGAAAAAAAACACTTCCTCCAAGATAAGGAAAATTCAGAGATGTTTCATTCACTGAGCAACGGCCTGGGGGAATTCAAAGGATGCTACAGAAGCCTGGCAATAAAACCATTAAATGTTGTTTCAAACTACCTCACGCAGTCATTTGAATTTTGGATTTAGATGATGTGCCACAGAAATCTTATTCATGTGTGTGTGTTTGTGGGGCCTGATTTCTACATGCATTGTCAGTGCACTTAGTGATGTGTTTCCCTGCTACTTTTTACTTAAGATTTCTGTATAATATTGTTAATGAGAGCTGTCAGAAAATACTTTAGTCCAATAATGAGTTTCAAAGAAGGTGCTCCACCTGAAAATCACACAGATATGAGATAAATTTGTATTTCCACATTTGCACTGTATTTCATTGAATTCCACAAGATCCACCAGATTTGTATTTTCCCAGGCCTTCCTCAGTCATCATCTATTTAGACACTGATTTGCCTGAGGAGCCGTAAATCTCAGCATTAATTCTGTAGTGGTAACTTCCACGAACACCGGCCCACACCTAATTTCTTGGACAAAAATCATAACGAAGGAAGCTATTTTACCTTTTAATTTTGCCAGAATTGCCCTTCTTTTTATCAGAGAACTGACCACCCACAGGATATATTACACAGTCACCACTTTTTTTCCAGGGTAGGTCAAGTATTTGCTCTGAGTAAAGCACTGAGGAGAAGTTTCTAGAACAGAAGTGCATCCAGGTCAGTAATTCTGCCTCCTGCAGCAGCTGCTGATTGTGGGGAGTGGTGCATGAATAGGGCAACCACATGGGGATCATCTCCTTGGAGTGCTCTCCCACTCAGCAATCATTTTGGATTTATGGAACCACAGGCAGCATCTTTGCTTTCAGAATGTCTGATTGCTTCCTGAACCCTGTGACCCACAAAATCCCATGGAAAGGGATTCCAGGGCTCCATTACGCCTGGAGAGAGGAACCACCTTCTTTTGTTCGCCCTGAACTTGCCACCTGCCAGTTCTGTTTCCCACTCCTTGATTTTGGAACTGGGAGACAAGACAACAGCCATTTCCTTTAAACATCTTAAGGACAACTATGACTATAAATATCTCCCTTACACCCCTCCTCAGCCATCTCTTTTCCAGACTTAGAAATCACAATCTCTGTAGTTTCTCTAAATACAGAAAATGTTCCAGGCTTTCATCATCCTTTCATCATCCTTTTCTTGCTTTGCTTTATCCTTTTATCCATTTAACTGATGGTCAGAACTACAAGCAGGGTCCAGGATTTGGGGACAGTACGAGTTAATATTGAGGGTCTGAGATTTTCTTTCCCCCAAATTCTTTAGGATTTAGGATCAGTGGAACTGGGCAGACAAGAGTGCACACAACCCACAGTAATTGATACTATGCTCTCTTGGCAACAGCAAAAATGATCTTGCTTTGCTTGACCACAGAATTTTTGGTATAAATGCACACACACACACACACACACACACACACAAATATTTAATGAATTCCACAGAGTGCACAAAGGGCATTGTGTCAGGAGAACAAGCCACACACATCCCACAGGACATCTGTCCCCGAGTGGGAGAGGAGCTTTGGTTGGAGAAATGTTCTTAAACGCATTGGCCTCTGTGACCGGGCTCAGGTCTGACCCAGACCAGGGAGAACTTCCTTCTGGTTGGGGAAGGAGCACAGTTACAGCAGCACTGGCACATGTGCCTTTTGTTTACATAGAATCACGGAATCATTTTGGTTGGAAAAGGCCTCCAGGATCATCGAGTTCGGCCGTTAACCAGCACCGCCACATTCACCACTAAACTGTGTCCCCAAACGCCACATCCAAGCATTTTTTGAACACTTCCATGGATGATGACTCCACCACTGCCCTGGGCAGCCTGTGACAGCGCCTGACCACCCTGTAGGGGAAGAAATTTTCCATAATATCCAACCTAAACCTCCCGTGGCACAGCTTGAGGCCGTTTCCTCTTGTCCTGTCCCTGGTTCCCTGGGAGCAGAGCCCGACCCATTCCTGGCCACAACCTCCTGTCAGGGAGTTGCAGAGAGCCAGAAGGTCCCCCCTGAACCTCCTTTTCTCCAGGCTGAGCCCCCCCAGCTCCATCAGCTGCTCCTGCTGCTCCAGCCCCTTCCCCAGCTCCATTCCCCTCAGGCAAGTTTCTTTCCCATGAGACAAGTTTGGCGGCAAGAGGTGTTCCCCCACATTTCTCCAAGGGTGTAATCTGACCCAATAAATGCTTTGTTTGGTGGTCACTTGCTGAATAAGGCCCTAAATCCCTGGCTCTGGGAGGGCAGCTGCCGGCAGAGGTCACCGTTGCTGTGGCTGTTCTGGAAGGGGTTGAGTTTCACCGGCTTTGAGTGGCCTCGCGTTTGGGATCGACAAATATTTCTAACCCCACCAATCCAGCGCAGGCTTTTGCTGCTGAGAGCATTGAATCTTTTGGAATGAAACCATGAATTTTATTAACGCTTTCTTTTAATCAGAGGAGTCTGTTCTCAAAACATAGACTGAAAAAAAAAAAAATCACGGATTTCTGTTTGCTTCTTTATATCACCAGTGTTTTTTCCACTTGTCTTTAATTTAATTCAATTAATGCTAATTAATATGTATTCAATATTCTGTTAGTCCCACAAGCATGTTGTATGGAAAAATCCAACAACAAAAAAAACCCAACAAAAAATTAATAGTATTAGTTGTAGTTAAATTTTATATTGCCAAAGCCATGGAACAGTAGGGGAATTTATGGGATTTATTCAACTGATTCAAATAATCTAGTTTTTAAGGTGTTCTGTTTGACCCTTGTTCCAGGCATCCAGGCATTAAAGGAACACAGTTTGTACTTGAAAATGCTAATGGGAACACATAATTTAGGTGTTTTTCTAACCTGATTTTTTTAAAATTAATATCTTATGGTGATTTCATAGACTGCCCCGTTATTCTATGGAGTAGTTGCTTATTTAGCATATGGGATAAGAAGATGCTCATGCTTGTTATAATTCTCCAGTGAACTTAAATTAAGAAACTTTCAGGTTTTGATGGAGAAAAGGGTCAGTGCTATGAGAATGAGAAAAAGAAAGCCACAGTTACTTTCTTTCCCACCTTGTTGTGAGTGACAGATCCCTTCAGGGTGAGTGGCTGGGATTGATCAAGATGTGAAATCACTGTTACTCCACTGCCCAGATGCGTTGGGGGGCTCCTCTCCAGATCTGGCTGAGATTTGTTTAAAAATGATTCATATGGATGATTATTAATGTATTTAAAGGCCAAGTCTTTCTTATCATACTTGAGAACGCTCCAGTATATTTAATTCTTCATTCCATCACTGCAATCTCTTTGGGAAAGTACAGAAAATATTGTAGCCCTCATAGTTTCAGACAATTGCCTGAAATGGCAGATGCCAGGGGGATTTTAAAAGCCTGTTTCCCACAATATCTGAACCAGCTCCGAGGTGCCAAGAGCAGGAAGGTACAGACAAATCAGCTCCCTCTCTACCTTATTGCAGATAATTGTCACCTTTCAGTTTGGCTTAGCAAAAAAGAAGTGCCCCCCAAAAAACTTTTTTATTGTGATACTTTAATGCATGAAAACATCCATAAATTATCTGCCTAACAGTTACAATGCAACTTCCAAGCTGTGACAACTTGGAAAACCAGCCTGACAAGCACGCTCACTTTTGGTGTTTTTCTAAAACTTCTTGAGCATATAAGGAGAATTTAAAGTGAAGAAAGAACCGAAGCACAAGCACTTTTTGTTCTCAGCACACAAATTTCTTCTGTCTCCCTGACTGGGGTCCCTGTTTTCATCTCTGTCTCAGCTAAAAGAAGTGTTATCACCCTCTATAAATCAATAAACATTGTCAGCCCCATCCTGTCACTACGGGCAGGCAGCAGGGAGGTCGTGAGCTTTTCCAAGTGGACATCCTAGAGGATACACGGGTCTTTGGTGAAGTGCTGCTCTGTCTGCGGCCAAAAGGATTCTGCCTTGGGCCAGTCACGCTTTGATTTAGCAGAATTCCTATTTATTTGTGTTAGTAAAGGAAGAAAGGAGTTTTTATCCAGAGTAGAATTATCAGAGGAAAAAAAAAAAGAAAAGAAAAATAAAAGAAAATAAGAAAGCTTTAATATTCAGAACAAAGCCAGGAAAGAATTTCCATATAGGTGTAACTGCTGTAGAATGCAAATAAAACTAAGTTCCCATATACCTGGATAAAAAGAATAAGAACACTTGCATTTCCCTAAGATTAAGCCGCTCTTGCTAAAGATGTTTTTCAGGCTTTAAGCTTATCCACAGCTGCTTGCAGGAACACCTTCCAGATGTGCGTGCAGCCAAACCTGCCCCGGCAGATGCGATTTTTCGGTTTCTCAAAAAAAAAAAAAAAAAAAAAAAAAAAAAAAAAAAAAAAAAAAAAAAAAAAAAAAAAAAAAAAAAAAAAAAAAAAAAAAAAAAAAAAAAAAAGCAAAAGCTGCTTTTTAAGCATTGAGGCATTCCGCGGACGCTCAATCCGCGCCGAAAAAAAAAAAAAAAATAAAATCGCAAGGCACGAACGCACCGGAGGTCCCGAAGTTGCCCGAGCGGTGCCGCGGCGTGGCCGGGGGTCACTCACCTCAGAGCCGGAGCGCTGCAAGCCGGGGGGACAGGGGCTCCCGAGGGGTCTCCAGGCTGCTCTGTGCTCTGTAGCACCCCAGTCCTCGGCCGCTCTCGTAAGCCAGAAGAGCCATTCACATTCCCTCTGCCTTTCCAGCCTCATTCAGCGCTCGCGGGGCTCCAGCGCCGCACTGACTCACCAGCGATCCAGCTCCCTCTGGGTCCTAGCGCTGGGGGACGTGTGGGAGCTGCACGGGCTCGCAGGAATTCGGCCCCCTTTGGCTCGGTGCCGAGCCCAGGCGAGGGATGCGCAGATGTGCAGTGAAAGTTTCAAAGCGCGGCTGGTTGTCTGAGCGCGCACACGGAGCTCCCGGAGAGCCCCTCCGGCTTCCCGGTGCCGCTGGCAACAACTGAAACCCTCTCTCTCTCTGAGGGATGTTTTGTCCTCAGCCTTTCCACTCTGCATCCTAATCCTTGCCCTCAATTTAAAGATGAGGGCTCGCCGAGTGAAACTCCCGGCTCCCCTGGTGAATGGGTCCTTTGGAAAATCATCTCCAGAGCCCTTCGCTCGTCTCGGGAGTCTGTAAACAAACCTGTAGGGACACCAATAGTTAACAGGGGAAGCAGTGCACTGTGTTCCCTGCAAAAACTGAGCAGTCCCTATTATCAGCTGTCTCTGGCTGGGGTCAGCCAAGCACTGATCTAGAGTAGCAAAGAAATATTTGACCCTGACTTGAGGCAGAGGAAAAGATTATATAAGAGCCCTTCCAGCTGTAATATTCCATGTTTAACACGCTTACCTTAAGTAACAAACAGATATGGAAATGCTTGTCTGTATATTTGAGGAGGTGGATTAACCCCACAACAATGGGGTTTAGGCACTGGTAAATATAGGGAAGAAATGTGAAACGAGAAAATGAACAATTTCTTAATATATATATATATATCTATAAAAGGCAACTTGGCAAAAAACTACACTCTCCAAAAAGTTGGCAACTCTGTAGAGGATTAAGAAGCAGCCCCTGAGAATTTCCTAGTTCTCATTCTGGTGTAGTGGAACCTTTGTGATTATACAGAGTCGAGGGAAAAAAAAAAAATTAAAAGCAGATCACTGCATTTTATCTAAGTGGAAATAATCAAACACTTTTTGATTCCATCCAGGAGAGGGCAGCCAGCTGGAGAGACTGGTCCTTCAAATCCTTTGGGAAAGATGTGTGGAAGGCACTGAGGAAAGGCAAAGAGCAAGAAGGCAAAGTAGCTTTGAGATAATCATGTTATTGGCCACAGGGACAAGCTGTTTTCTGAACCTGGAGCAAGCACATCTTCGTGTTTTATTAAAATTAAAACAAACCTTAATTTTCTTCCCCACAGTGCCAAAGACAACAGTGGCTTCAGTGCTAGATTGACCCTTGGAGGTGATGTGCATTTAAAATTGCCTGGAATGTCCTGAAGGAAATTGCAGCAAAAAATACTCGATGCAAGTGCTAAAACTGCCTTCCCCATCTGCCAGGATTATGCAGATTGCTTTGTTTTTCCCCAAGAAAAATGCTTCCACTCATGATAGCAGTCACAGGCCGAAGTGTGATGTCCTCATTTACACAGAGAGACTTCCTGCAAGTTTTGCCTGAAGACCTCAACCTCGGGATTTGGGCTGAGCTTTGGGTTTCCTGGCAGAGCTGCCAAGCTGTTCTTGTGCTGAGCATTTGTCTCACTTCATTAGAATATCCTCAGATTAGGACTTTGTGCTGGAAAATTGGAAAGAGCATTAGAGCCCATTGTGACTGCAGCAAACAGCATCAAAAGAGAGATAGAAAATGATAGGCTTTTCCTTTTCTGTACTTAAAGGTTAGTGCACACTTGTGCTGAGCATCTCTAAGTTGATTCCTTGGCAGGAGCTACCTGGTTTTTTTTTCTTAAAACTATGTCACAAAAGCTCGTTTGGACACAGTAATCAGTCATACATTGTGTTTGTACTTAATCTGTATCACAAGCACTTTATCTCTGTCTTGAAGAAATCCTCCTCTTGTCCCATAAACCTCTGGAGTTCACACCAGCAGGCTGATATGTGCAAGCAGCACAGCTGTGGCCACCCCTGGGAAGAAGCACGAGCCTGTCTGCTTTTTCTGACGTTCCCATGTCACCCAAACAAACACCAATTCAGCTTTTGGAGTAGGTGTGGCAGCAGTGCACGGAGGAATTCCTGATCCCAGGTGGGCTGTCCTGCTCATAGCATGTCACAGAGATGGATCCTTCTCGTTCAGCAGTGGTTGGAACCACAGATTTAAAAAGAAAAGTCTTGCCTAGCTTTTCTCCTCCATGAGCTGAGGAAGAGACTGTTATTCCTTGAAATATAAAGGCCCAGCTACTTCTTCCCAAATGCCTTCCCTGAGACTTTCAGCAGCACAAAAGACACGGACTCCAGGAGAAAACCATGGAATCACAGGATGGTTTGGGTTGGAAGGGACCTTAAAGCTCATCCAGTCCCACCCCAACACCTTCCACCAGCCCAGGTTGCTCCAAGCTCTGTCCAACCTGGCCTTGGACACTTCCAGGGATGGGGCAGCCACAGCTTCTCTGGGCAACCTGTGCCAGGGCCTGCCCACCCTCACAGGGAACAATTTCTTCCCATTATCCCATCTAACCCTGCCCTCTGGAAGCCATTCCCCCTTGTCCTGTCGCTCCAGGCCCTTGTCCAAAGTCCCTCTCCAGCTCTCTTGGAGCCCCTGTAGGCCCTGCAAGGGGCTCCCAGGGCTCCCTGGAGGCTTCTCTTCTCCAGGCTGAACACCCCCAGCTCTCCCAGCCTGTACAGATAGGAGTTATTAAGCTTTTAATGCTCAGCTGGAAGAAGCTCACCCATGCTTGGCCAAGTAAAAGTTAATCAAGAGGTCAGAAGGAATGATCACAATGCAAGTTTCCCCTCTTTTGTTCATTACAGAAAATGAAAAAGTTGATACAGGAATTAAGGGTCTGTTTTGCCTCTGTTAGTTTTTGCAGCATCCCTGT
Organism: Empidonax traillii; assembly: GCF_003031625.1. Taxonomy (NCBI): domain Eukaryota; kingdom Metazoa; phylum Chordata; class Aves; order Passeriformes; family Tyrannidae; genus Empidonax; species Empidonax traillii. Next base: position 262,388 of record NW_020955734.1, on the reverse strand, counting down.
GTGCGGGGGGAGAAGTTTCTAGAAAAAAAATCAGAAGCTCGCTTATGGGTCATGAATAAATGGGTCAGACAAACAAGTTCATTACTGATTTGCTGCAGGACCCAGTCTCCTGTAAATATTTTTCTTAACCGTCTCTGCCTCGTGGCTTCGCAGCTGGGTCGATAGCACATCGGGAACGCGGCTCGGGCGCGTCGGAAAATCGATGGGAGCGCGACGCATCTCCGATAGCCTGCAATCCAAACCGAGCGGGGCCGGGAGCGCTCGTTTGCGGGGGATTGAAGGAGCCGTTTGCTCTGATCTTTTCATTCTCTCTCGGTTAGTTCTGCAGAAAGGAACCGTTCGACTCGAAATGAAAGCCCCTCAAAAGCCTGAGCTGACTGAAAGCAAAACGTGTGGTGATGGTTCGAGTGCTGTTACAGATGGGGAGTCTAATTGTGATGGCAGTGACACACAGACAGAGCTATGAAAAAAACTTCACATTCCGCTTCAGACTCAGCAGAGATTTGGTCTGAGAGTCTTTTGGAGAGATAGAATAACTATAATTTTTTTCTGGAATACACAGGCTTGCCCTTCTGTTGGAAGACATTCTTTATTTGATATATATATATTTATTAATGGCTTTAAACTGAAAGAAGGGAGGTTTGCATCAAAAATTACAAAGAAATTCTTCCCTGTGAGGGTGGGCAGGCCCTGGCACAGGTTGCCCAGAGAAGCTGTGGCTGCCCTTGGATCCCTGGAAGTGTCCAAGGCCAGGTTGGACGGGGCTTGGAGCAACCTGGGCTGGTGGAAGGTGTCCCTGCCCATGCCAGGGGGTTGGAATGAGATGACCTTTAAGGTCCCTTCCATCCCAAACCATTCTATGATTCTATTGTTGAAGCTCAACTACTGGTTGGCACTGAGTATCAAATGAGATATTTAAAATGTATGCTATTTAAAGTGCTAAAGGAACTATGGATTTTGAAAATCAGCAATGAGATGTTTATTCTATGCTCTCTTGTTTGGCCTAGAAGGATTCCTCTCTGCTGTGACTGATGAAATGGGCTCATGTTCTCCCTGCTTGCTCTCTCAAGCTCTTCCACCACATTTTAACAGGGCTTGTGTCTCCTTGTCAATGCCTGGGCTCATCACATGGGCACAGTCCACGCTGAGATAATGGGAATGATTTGCCCCTAAGACCATGCTTTGCTCGTGATCTGTGGGAGCTGCAGCTGCTTAAGGGATTTTATATCCATGGGGGGTGAGTATTAATAGTCTGATCCTTTTTGCCATGGGAGTGGGCAAATGACATATGATCATATCACAATTTTTCCTCCTTTTGGGTTCACAGAATTGAATCTTCCTGTACAGCAGGAAGCCTCACTGAAGGCACAGGCGTGTGGCAGGAGTCTGAGCCACAGGCAGTGCCCACAAGGCAGCAGGTTGTACTTGTTCTTAGGCTTCAGTGGCCCTGAATAACAGATTCATACATACATCATCACAGGAACTGCGGCCACTCTGCCAAAGGGTCTCCCACACAAGGATCCTCTTTTTTTCAGAGTGCCCCAGAACATTCTAGTGTGCCCCTTGACCTCCTGTCACAGGAGGAGAACTCAGAAAGGTGGTGCTTAAATCCTGTGGAGGAGGTGGGGACGAACACTTTGGCATTTGAGTTGCTGGTGTATAATTTTTCAAGTGTAAAATTAGGCTTTTTCATTAAATACCCTTTCCTGCTCTTGGGTCTGAACATGGTCTTTTTCTATAAACATGCTGTTTAAACCTTCCTTCTCAGAGGCACCAGTTCTGCTGGAGGTTTTTAAGAGAATATTTGTGGAGAGGAGGCTAAAGCACTAAGTAGCAAAATGTCACCAAGCTCTGGAGCTGAGGTAAAAAAGGCAATTTGGTAAAACTAGCAATTACTCTGTGATAACAGCTATTACCTGGCTGCTTTAAAGTTCACCCAGGGTTTGTCCAAGCTCTGGTACCAGGACAGGCTTTACAATATCAGCCAATTTCTTCAAAAACTTATGCCCTTTAAAAGTTTTCCAGCTACCTGTGCTTTACAAATCAGTTAACCATGAGAGAGGCCAGACCTTGGGGAGAACCCCAGATTGCCTCGCAGTCATTCAAGATTTAATTTCCTTAAGTTGAATTCCGACTTTGAAAAAGAATCCCATCTGCAGGATTCTCCCTGACTGGCCCTGCTCTGTGTTTCCAAGGAGGAGCACACTGAGGAGTTGCTGTAAAACAGTGTTCTCTGTTCCTTGCACTGTTGCAGGGCAGTAATTAAAACCAGGACTGTTGCTCACTCTTTGTGTACCACTGCCTGAGAGCCTGAGCTCTGTTAGTCTGTGTTCTGGGGGAAATGTACTGGTTTGGGTTTTTATTGGATATTATTATTATTATTACTATTATTATAATTATTATTACTACTACTACTACATCATCATTATTATTACTACTACTACTACAGCAGATGTAGATTGATTAAAAAACTGTACTTCGTCCCCAGAAGTGACAGCAGGAGATAAGATTTACCCACAGTCATTGAAGGCACACCCCTACCCTAATTCCATTTATATCTGGATGAACCTGTTGTCCATGAATTTGTCTGCCTGCAGGCACTGTTTGCTTCGAAGCCTTTTCTGGCAGCAGAATCCAGGAATTCTGCACCATCTCTTTGCTTTCTTGTACATGTTCTAAACTGACCTCATGTGAGTGCCCAGAGGTGTCAGCACTGCCAGGGCTCCTGAGCAGCAGTTCCACACTCACCTGATCCACCACCTCCATCCTTTTGTAAACCTTCATCCTCTCCTGCCCCCAGTCCAAGGAGTTTCTTGTCTCACAAGGCAGCTGTTCCATCATTTTAATCTCTTTACATGCCCTTCTGTGAGCCTTTTCTGACTCCACTGTGCCCTTGCAGAGGCTGGAGCTGCACATGGACTCAGTGGGTGGCTGCAGGGAGGTGCCCCAAGGTTCCTGTAGGTGATTTCTGAGCCTTGCATATTTTTCTGGTACATTTGCAAGCGGTGCTGACATCTGATGTCCACAGTGTCAAGCCATCTGTTGCACTAATGTTCACAAAACCCCCAGGGAACCCCTTCTCCATGTGAAGGAATCATTTTGCTGCTCCACAGAGGTGTGTTCAAGCTCCTCAGGGCTGTGTTTGCAAGTCCCTACAAGTTGATCCCTCCAACTGCTGTGCTGTCGTTTGCTCTTGTCACAGGGCAGTTCTGTTTTCAACACGATATTTTAATTAAGGAGGAAACTGTGCTTGTTTTCTGCAGTTTACCATGGAGGAGAGCAGTGCTCTCAGCTTTGTCAGGTTGACCCCTGGTTTTTCTGTTGGTTTAAATTCTGCAGATGTTGACAAAGCCTTTCTGCTTTCACAGGTGGAAAATCAGACCTGGCTGCTGTTTTCCTTTGGGCATGTCATCCTTTCAGCACCATCTGGGGGAGCTATAATGGATATAGTAGGGAATCTTGATGAAATTAGGAATATAATCAACACCAATCCCAGAGCAAGACCCAATTGACTATTTGATCCATCCTTGGAAGTGTTCAAGGCCAGGTTGGATGTGGCTTGGAGCATCCTGGTCCAGTGGAAGGTATTGCAGCCCATGGCAGGGGGGTGAGATGATCTTTAAGGTCCCTTCAACCCAAATCATCCTGGGATTCTATGATTCTGTTGGGGGTGGGACATTTTAAAACAGCTGAAAAAATGTGCCCAGTGGGAGGGATCCTGCCCTGACATCAGAGACCCAAAGGATGGACTTGGTCTTCAACATCTCTCTGCCCAGTATCTTCTTCTCTTTAGTGATAAATCTTAAATAAAAAGGCTTTGGGGAAGGGCTGAAAGGGATTGCAAATGACTGCATTTGAAGCAGTGCTCAAAGAATATTTCCTATCCTACTTGTCTTCCAGGACCTGAGCTCTGTATTGTGTAACAACAATAGGACTAATGAAAGTGTAAAAAAGCTGGGACTCCCTGCCAATGTTACAACTTGTTTTTACTACTAAAAAAGGCAGTAAATTGGGAGGGTACATCAACGAGTGAATTGCTCTGCACTTGCCCTGTTTCTTACACTTGTTTTCTACACATCTTCTGGACTCTGCTGGGGGCAGAACTCCAGGCCAGCACTACCTTTGGGCAGAGCTAATCTGAAAGTGCTTGTGTGTGTTGACTTGTTCTGCAGAAAAACCCCGTAGTTCTGTGTGTGAGAATTATTCTAAGCTGAAAAGTCAATGAAAGCAGAGCTTTTCAGTTTTGCTATGACAGAAAATATACATGATGTGAACCCCTGGTAGGGTTGTAACACTCATAGGCTGGGTTTTTATTTTAACAATACAGACTTTGTCTTGTCTTTACCGTGACTCTCACCTCTCTATTGCTGGGGGAATCTTCTCAGAGCCTGCAAAATAAAATCTCCTGGTTATCAGCAGTGAAGTGAAGCTCTCAACCAACTCATTTTCATGTGTCTTTTCTCATCCTGTGTGCTGATGTGGAGACCACAAGTTTTGAGGGGGAGGTGGGGGAGGCTGGGAAACACAAAGCTTTGAGGAGAAACAGTCAGACATCTGGAGCTGAGATGTGGGACACTGCAGAGGATGAGGTGAAATAGTGATGAGAAACCAGGTGAGGTGAGGAAGAGGCACTCAGGAAAAGCACAAAGGCCATCAGGAACCAGCAGTAACCCACTGCACAGATCTACAAAAATCATAGTATTTTCGACGGGCTTGTAGGAAAAAGGAGAAACTTGGGGAAAGGAAAACAGCCTTTTATTTGTTTGCCAAATCATTGTAGTGGATCAAGCCTTGCAAAGAGGAGCAGCTTTGCTTCTCAGGGACACTTTCACACCCCCCTCCCAGGGGTGTCCTGAAGGGCATTGTCAGTAGACCTGCAATGCTATAAAAAATGAAAGTCCACCTGTGGAAGTCTGGCCCACACACCCAAAGGCAGGTTTAAGACATGCAACTGCAGCATTAGTTGAAAATGCTCTTTGCATGCACTGGAGGAATCCAAACCAATTTGGGTTTGAGGGAAGCAGGGTTTACTCCAGGACACAACACGCAGTGTTTGCAGATCATTGGACAGCTCAGTCTCTTCCAGATCATGCCTTTTTATGGGGACATTGCAGCTCCAAAGAAAGCAAATTCTTCTCAAACACATTGTCTTAGTTAAACTTTTAATATGTTTTGATATAGCTAGCAGCAGCTTTATATAATGTGGTCATGTAGTGCTCAGCAAACAAAAAATCACTCCGTGTGCTCTTGAAGAACTGAAGCCCACAGATGGAGTGGATACATTCCCACTGCGGGATTTGCAGTGTTTTACGCCTGGAATCGATGGGTTAATTACCTTTTCAGCGCTGCCCTGGGTCTGGTGAAGTACAGAGTGTTCTGGAAGCAGTGGAAAGGGGCATGGGTTTGACCAGCTTACCTCGGGCCCAGGATGTGGAACTCATGTGGGCCCACTGGGTGGCAGGAAAAAAAAACCCACTTAGACCAGATAATCCCCAAACTGGTTCTAACCTGGATATTGATCTTATTCCTCCTTTCCTCAGTACAGTGCACAGGCCATGTCCTCTTTCCAAACATGAAGAAGACAAGACCGGAGCAGCCGTTGCCATAAAAAGGAGTTTTGATTGCCCATCCTGTGATTTCTGGTCAGGAAAACATCCAGATAATCGGTATTTCTGGAGGCTCTGCCTCATCTCCTCTGTGTCCCTGTGCTCTGGGAGCCCGTGCAGAGCAGCCAGTGACACGACAGGGACGTGCAGATGCCTCTTGGGGAGCATCATCCCTGGCTCCTGCATGACTGTCCAAGATCCACAGTGGGCAAGGTTTGGCTCCTGCCACGCTGCTCTGTGCCTTGGCACCCATTCCCCTGCTGTGCTGGGATTCTTTGGGAACACTGAACCCAGTTATGTCCCAAAACCGCTCTCCATTATGCAACCAAGGAGAGCTGGTATTTTGGGCTGTCCTCCTCTTACTGTTCTCTTCAGGAAGGCAAATGCAATTTTTGCGTTGCATTTGTCATTCCATCAGCCTTTCCAAAACTTGTGCCGTTCCAACTGCAAGCTGTCACATGGGTAAAGTGGCTCTGCTTGGGAATCAACCTGGGAATTTATAAGTGTTGCTATATTAAGAGCAGAACTCAAACTTGTAAATCTCATGTAATAAATTCGCTTGATGTTTTGCTCCAAAGAGCAGCGACTCAGGGGTTCTGGAAGTCCAGGGTGACTTCGAGGATATCCAAAGGGTGCCTCCCTCATTCTTCAGCCCTAACCCCAATTTTTTTGCCTGCAGCTCTTTAGTGGACCCTGAATCTTTGTACAACCCTGTGGTCAGTGGGAAAAGTGGTGTTGTGCCCCTGCCTTTTTATTTTTCATCCAGGATTTTGTCTTTACTTGTGGCCTGTCAGGTGTTTTTTTTGCCACCTGATCACAGCACTGTTCCCACAGTGTCCTTTGGGAATGGAACCAGGCTTTTGGGACAGCTCTGCTGAGGAGGAAGGGACCTCCATTACCTGCAGTCTGCTTGGGATGCTGGGGAATAGGGAGACACCAAAATTATCATCCATAGTCTCAACTGACAGTAAATGGTCGAACAAATCATCCTCCAGGACTGTAAATATTAATCCCCAGGTTCTTTAGGGCATTCTCCAGGTAAAGCAGAAAGAAAGAGGAATGCAGGAGCACATTCTCAAGGTGGTGGAAAACACTGTTACTTGTCTGAGACTTAACTTGGGCACGGGGAAGGGAGGGCATGGAAAGGCTCTGCCCAGTGCTGGAGTGGAAGTGAACTGCTCATCTCTATTTTTAAATATCTCTCCTTCTTTTAGAATTATATTTGACATTGTAATGCCTTTAGATGTCCAGCAGTTAAATTATTAGCACTTAGAGCCCTGATGAGAGCCAGCAAACCGAGCTCTAGCACGGCTGGCAAAGAAAGTATTTATGTAAGAGGTGACTGACAGCAACTTGTCCCCCTCTGCTAAGTTTCTTCTGTGACTTCTGTGTCAAAAGTGAGTTCTTCAAAACCTCCAGCTCCCTTAATTTTTTAACCTGTGTGCTGGGAACAAGAAAATGTCTCTTTCCCAGCATTCTCCTTTTCACATTGGCCTGGTTGCAAAAGGAAGAGCTGGAGTGAAAAGGAGAAAAACCCAAACCAAAAGAAAAAAAAAGAAAAAAATACCAACACAACCTTCATTCCAGAGTCAAATTTGCAATGAGAATCTTTGAGTCTATTTTTGTCCAATTCCATTTGGACAAAATTCAAGAATTTGATTTTTCCCATTGCTTTGCTTCGTACTCCAGTTGACTCGAAAAGCACAGGCTGAAACCAATGCTGAACCACAAAATTCAATTAAAACCCAGGGAGCAAGCAGGGAGGAGAAATCAATGGCTGGATTAGTCCATCAGCTGCTGTTCCCATGATCTCCTTATCTTTTCCTGCACTACTAGAAGAGCTGTTGGGAAGTGGAGTTGTTCTAAAATCAGAACAGACTGCTGGGTCCTCTCAGCCCAGAGCAGAAAATTGGATCAATGGCCTGAGCCTATTCCTCTTCGCTTTCCTTCTAAGCAGCTGGACTGCAAATCCACCCATAGTATGGAGGCTAATCTGGTTTTTAATCCTCTGCTCTCCCTCTATGGAGTTAAACAACAGAGCCTGAAACAAGCAGAAATCAGTACAGATGCCAGGTTGCTTAGGGTTTAGATATATCTGTATTTTTTTTTAAATAATCTTATACATTTTACTGCTGTTATCCCATCTAGCAACTAAGTCAGACATTTGGAACAGAAATATTTATCAATCGTGTTTCAATTGAAAAAGGAAATCTAAGGCAGGAGGGAAACGTTCTAAAGTGACAATATTTAATTTTCAATTTGTTCCTACTTCTATCATTTTTGTCACTTTTGGGGCAGAACATCAGAGCAGCCCTTCTGAAGTTTCCCATCAAGGCTCCTAGAGACCAGGGGAAGTGAACAAAAAGAAGCAAGTGTGTTCTTGAGCTTGTATGAGCTGCTTCAAAAACTACCAGTGCTGATCTTAAAGGTCTTTTCCAACCTCAGGGACTCTAGGATTGGCAGAGGGACTTTGATATAAATTGCCAGCCTTCATTTTGAAAAGGCAATGAGCAAAACATGCTCTTTTTTAGTCTTTCTCTTTCACTCACTAGTAATATTAAATTAGTTTACTGATGGAAAACTGTGTAAGCCTGTATGGATAGTCCTAAATTGTGGAATAACCAGAGCAATGCAAGAAAAAGGGATTGTTGGTGGTTCACTCCAGATAACTCACTGTAAGGTATCTGCGCTGTGCTGCAGAGCACCAGACCCCACGTGCCTTTGGTGACAAACACACTGGAACATTTCCCTGCAGGAAATGCAGTTCAGCAGATCCACCTGCCTGGAATGTTTTGGGGTTACACAGGTCCAGTTCTGATCTGTCAGTCCATGCTTGGAACCTGGTCTGGCTGAAAATCTGGTATTTTTAACTGGGTTCAGGTGGCAAACACCAACCTTTTGGTGCTGAGGTGGGAGCTGGAAGGTATTTGGGATGTGGGATGACCTGGAGCCTTGTGTAGGAATGTGCTGCATTCCTGTGGGCTCAGAGGGAATCAGGGAATCATGAAGAATCCCAGGATGGTTTGGGTTGGAAGGGACCTTAAAACTCATCTCATTCCACCCCCTGCCATGGGCAGGGACACCTTTCACTGTCCCAGGTTGCTCCAAACCCTGTCCAACCTGGTCTTGGACAATTCCAGGGATGGAGCAGCCACAGCTTCTCTGGGCAACCTGTGCCAGTGAGAGTAATATCCATGTCTGCTTCCAGCAACAGATGGATAGACACAATCAACTCTGCTCTGGGTGGCTTGAGCAGCTTCCTGAGTGTCCATCCAAGAGCGTGTTATGTCTCTTAAGCACCTCCAAGCACCCACAAACACATCTTCCTTTCTGCACTTCTCTCAGTATATTTATTTTTGCAGCAGGGAGAGGGGGGGGGAGATGGAAAATCCTCCGAGCAGTAGCCACAGAAGCTGATCCACCACTGAGCAGGCACATGGCCAAGTGGATGCATGGGCATACATGCAGACAGCCGAGAGGACAGATGTATCAAATCAGATTTATGAGGTCAGTTTTCCCAGCCAATAAAGCCCAGATTGCTGTCTGCCCCGTTATAACCTTCCTGTGTTTAAATGGATGTGAAACAGATAATCCAGCCTTTGGCGGGAACAGCCCTGATAAAACACAAACATTATTTCTGTGGCCACATAAGATTATTTTTCCAATTCAGCAGAAAGTATTGGCTTGAAGATTGTTAAAGAGGTCACAGTATTTTTATACTGGTTGTGTGTGAATAAAAATTTTCTCAGTGCAGGAGAAGGGCCAGAGGATGCTTATTAATTATTATTATTAATTATTCTATAGTGGAGTGGAGCAGGAAGGAAACATATATTTTGAGGTAATGCAGATCTGTCCTGAGCAAACCTGTGTGAGTGGTATTTGCTCCTGGAACTCCAAATGAAAGGGTCCTGAGCCCTGGGATGGGCTGGTGGTTCCCTCAGGTGTGAGCCTGAAGGTTGTCCCTGTCTAAGAGGTTGTTCTATAGAGTAGGAAAATATTTTGAGAACATTTCATCCCCCCATTTATAATGACACCTGAGGATGTTATTTTCCCATACCTGTAAAATGAAATGCAAATGTCCCATTTGGATACTCCTGTATCATTATCTCCACTATAGCTGCCTGAAAAAAAATTGCATTTTTCCTTTTATTTTCGGTGAAACAAAGCAGTTTTCCATACTATAAAATTCTTTATCTCAGCAAACAAGCCTAAATTCTTTCAATATTGATGTTTGAATCTCTATTTACTTATCCTATGGGAAAAAATGCAAAATAAAATATGAACTTTCTATGCAAGACACTTCAAGAAGATATTGAAATCGTATAGTAAAAATAGCTTTCTGATGGGAATACATTAAATAACATTGAACATAAAGGCTCATTGGCAGTGTCATTTGCCAGCTGCAAAAACAGTATTAGGATGGGAAACATGCTAGGAAGAAGCAGGCACTTGGGAAGAATACATTAGTAAAAATGCTATTTTTGTTTAAAGTTCTATACAGCCAAAGTTCATCTTCCAGTGTTTTCTAAGGATTAGGCTTTCAGTGACATTGAAACTTCTGGCCCAAACGTTCATGGAATCATATTGTCCTCACTAGAATCGAACAAGAAGAACCCAGGACATTATATTAAGACTTACTCTTGTTGTGAGCTCCATGGGCTACTTTTTTTTCATTCTCATATTCTTTGTTTTGCTTTGTAAAACCGTGGAATGAAGTGCTAATTATTGGCCCTAGAAAGTGGGTGGTTATGTTGGTGGTTAAAGCCAACGGGCCACACTGGGAGCTTTTATAGAAAAGAAACAGCAAAGAGAGGTAATTCAGATTTTGAGTTTTGCGAAGCTGACACTCAAGGGAGATGCTCCCTCCGGAACCAGCAGAGTCAAAAGGCATTTTTGGGAGAATTCTCAGCTGGAACTTTCCCCATATTCTCTGAGAAGAGCTTTCTAGCATTTGCAGTTCTTCTCTCCCGAGACAGAGATGTGCTAAGAGGAAACACTTCTCTGACTTCTCAAGTGGCATCAGGGAAAAATGTGTTTATGTTAGAAATCAGATCTTTGCACTCACTTCTCAGGCTGTGCACCCCAAATCTCACCTGCTCTAGTGGAAGGTGTCCCTGCCCATGGCAGGGGTTGGAACTGGATGGTCTTTAAGGTTCCTTCCAACACAAACCAGTCTGGGATTCCTCCAGTTGTTTCTCTGCCTCAACGTTTATCACCGGGGAAAGAGCAAGTGCTTGGAATGTGCTACAGCAGTTCCATGCAGAGAAGTTAAAAACAAGTGTCTTAGCAAACTTCAGCTCCAGGTTGGGGTGCTGGAAATAAATCTTATCATAGAATCATGGAGTGGTTTGGGTTGGAAGGGACCTTAAACACCATCTTGTTCCACTCCCTGCCCTGGGCAGGGAACCTTCTACTAGCCCAGGTTGCTCCAGCCTGGCCTTGGACACTTCCAGGGATGGGGCAGCCACATCTTCTCTGGGAAACCTCTGCCAGAACCTCCCCACCCTCACAGGGAAGAATTTCTCCACAATATTTGATCTAAATCTCCCCTTTTTTTAGTTTAAAATCATCCCCTCTTGTCCTATCACTGTCTTACGCAGCTGGGAAAAAGACTCAGAGACAGGTTGTTCTGTGTGAGAAGGCGGTTTCACCCCAAAGGAAAAAGAGCTTCTGTCTTGTAGCTCATGTGCCTGTGCTTACAGTTATCCTGTTAATTCTTGTGATGTACATGTTGAGCACATGGGGAAGATCACTCCAGAAGCCTGACCTTTTCCATTTTTTTCATCCCCCTTCCTTAGCTGAATGGGGGAGGTAGTTATGGAACTGCCAACAGGCCCTGTGAGGACCAGATAACAATGAGGTGATAGTACACAAATGTCAGACTTCATCAAATTAATCCCAGGACAGTCACCCGGATGCGTTTACAGCAGATAATCTAAACACAAACATAACGTTCTAATCTCTGCCCTGGTGACTCACTGACAGATGCTGAACACATCCCTTTTAACCTTAAGGCAAAGCTTCAGCAGCTGTTCCAGGGATGTTTAAGGCTGTTTGGAAGGTATTTGCTTTTATTTTCATTATTACTGCAATCCCATTTCACAGGATTCAGCTGACCCTTGAAATTCTTAGAAGTGAGAACAATAAGCAGTGGAAAACAAGCAGGAATTTCAGATGCAGCCAGAGCAATTAGGGAATTCTTCCCCCAGAGGGTGGTCAGGCACTGAACAGGCTCCCCAGGGCAGTGGTCACGGCCCCAGGGCTGCCAGAGCTCCAGGAGTGTTTGGGATTTGGGGATGTCCTGAGCAGGGCCAGGAGCTGGACTGGATGATCCACGTGGTTCCCCTCCAGCTGGGAATGTTCCCTGATTCTATGAAGTTAAGGATATAATCCTGATGTACAGCATTCACTGGTTTCTTTGCATGCTTTTCCTTGGAAAAGGAGAAGTGTGTGGTCTAGAGGACACCTGTGGTTCTCCAAAACTTTTTAGGCTGAAGTGCACCTGGTTATTATCACAGGTTGCTGAAATCTTTTAATTTACCTCTTTTTATGGTGGGTGAAGTGGTTCTGTGCAGCCCTCCAGGCACAGCAACCATTCTGGATACTCTGAAGTTTGGCTGCTTTGGCACACGGTGTGGAATGAAGGGAATTCTGCAGTGCCTTCCACGTAGGAAAACAAAGGCTGATTGCTCCTCTTTGAAGCCTCTACTCATCCCTTATAGGCAAGGAAAAACCAAGGGCAGAGTGGCATTTCTGAGGAGCTGATGTCCTGAGCACCAGTGGCTTACTTCCCTTCTGCAAAACTAAACTGCAGCTCTGCAAATCACCAGGTTCAGATTTGGTAGATTGGTATGTTTTGCATTTACCATTAGCAAATAACGTGAAATTATGAGATAAAATGACGTTTTAGCCATCCAGCATGAAAAAATAATTCCCTTGAAAAGAAAACTAAGCTCCACTGACTGCCACTAGGAGATGAGAACAAATTCCATGTAGATCCTGAAATGCTGCCAGATGATCAGTGTAATATTTATTCTCGGGCAGTGTCACGTTTCACCTTTTATTGCTCATTTGATTTCAAACTCTGGCCTTTAAATATGCCAGGATGGGCAATCTGCAGCCTCAGGGAATGAATGTCAGATAATAAGCTCTCCAAAGAGGGGTAAAGAAATCCAAACTTCAGTTTTGGGACAGAGGGGAACGTGACTCCACGACACAAAAAAAAAGGAGCTGAGTGTTCACACAAACACCGGGCCAAACCACGGCAGAAAGTTCTCAGATGGAGCTCCCAGAGGACACGGACACATAACTACAAGACAAATACTGAGGAATGTGGGGCATAAAGAAGCTCTAGAAAAAAAAATTTGATGCTGCCAAAAATATCACCTGCCATCCAGCCCAGACAAAAGGTGACGTTTTGTACGTGGCCCCTCATATTCCAAAGATTTAACGTGGAAAGATTCGAGGTAGAGAAAAATCAGAGGGCGAAGTTTGGTCGCCTAATTTTAAAATAGTGATGTGGAAACCTCTGCTTATCCACTGCTCTTCCATCAGCTGTCATCCTGCTTTTCTATTTTCGAGTTAATTAAGTCCCTGGAGACGCAACAATCTTGGAATTGCCCCCCCAGTACACGGAGCCAGGGGGCTCTGGAATGAAGGGGCTGCCTTCCCTGAGCCTCTCAGGAGGTAAATTGGATCAGATTCTAGAAGTGTGTTGCTCATCTCTCACGATTCCAGCGGGATTGCATCCAACAAATGTTCCCAGGGAAGGGTTATTGCTGACCTGGAGGTCGGAGGTCCAACCTCATCATTCCTTTTCTGGGTCTTCGCAGGTGGGACTGGGGTGGTTGAACCTCCCTCCACGTGGCACGATCCCTGCTCCCAGGGCCTCGTTCCCCGAGTGTTTTGGCACATTTCGTCCCCCAACACGTGGCCCTGAATTCCACAGCTGAGCTCAGCCACGGAAAACTTCAGCGTTTCAATCGTTGCTTTAAAATTGTCTGGAAAAGATTTGTAGTGATGACATGTAGAATGCAGCAAACTACTAATGTTTACATCAGCTGAGAGAGAAACTGCTCTGGAAATTATTGGCAGCCCTGCTAAATTTTGATATCATTATTTTTTGCGAATTTTTGTGAATTTTTGGTTGGTGATTTAACTGTCTCATAAAATGTGGAGATTCTGTTTTCTAGTCTTCAGACTCCCTGAGGAGTTACAGGAGAATGTTACTGCATTATTGTCAAACAGACTGAAAGATAAAGGTCAGTGTAGTTAACGGGAAGTGATGCAACTAAAATATTAAACTATTTTTAAAATTATTAAAATATTAAAATATTTTAAAAAAAAACAACCTCAAAAAACCAAATGTTACACTTATAGTAATGGGCTCTGAGCTGACTATTCAAAATCAGGAAAAATCCCTCTAGTAGTCCTTGGGGGATTGGCTTTTAATTAGTCTGTAATGGTGAATAAAAGCAAAGTGAGTTGTAGAATAAATTCTGTCACTGTAAAGATCCCCTGTGCACACAAGTGCAATTATTCCACTGCTTCAGGGGGAAGAGAGTGGAACTGGGAAAGATTTAAGGAAGGGTGAGAAGGGGATGCAATTGTTTTTCATGTAGAAGTAGAGGAATAGTCTGGAAAGGGGCAAAATAATGGGGAAAAAGGGAGTAATATAATGGGGGGAAAGGGAGAGGTTTGATGGAATTTGGTTTAGAGCCATGGTAAAGGTGGTGCCATGTGATTTTACAGCATGGGAAGCAGGGGACAACAAAATCCTCTCTCAGAAAAAGGGGATGGATGACTGTCCTTCTAATTGCTGTAGAATGTTGTGAATGTGGGAAACGGATTCAAGGGAAAATGAACACATTCCTGGGAAGGAAATCCAGGGAGGACCTGTGCTGTCCTCTGATTTAAGAAGCCCCTAAAAAGCAGATTTCTGGAGGAAGGCAGAATATTCTAGAGCCCCTTGATACTTGTATGTCCTAATCTTACACACTTCCATGTCCTTCAGGTGATTATAAGAAGATGTTTAACTAAACAGATGTTTGATCTAATCCACTATTTGTGTGAAGGCACTTTGTGTTGAAAGGAAGTTAAATATTTGCTTATTTACTCCGCGTGGTTTTCACACTACTCAGTTCTGGAGAAACAGAACTGAAACCAAAGCAGGTGCCTACCTGGACAAACTGTTTTATAAGTTTCACTTAAAAACACTGATCATAATGTGACAACTAATGAAGTGAACTAGAGAAAAACAGTGTCCTGCAGCTGGTTATTTGTAATATGTGATTTCTATTTCATTGGAAATATCTGATTTTTAGTTTATTGGAAAATTCTGCACATTTACTGATTTCACCTTGCTCTGTAGCGACTTGGGATGAAAATGAGATTGTACTAACCAGGGTTTTTTTTCCAAGGAACAATACACAGTTATCATTAACCTTCAAAAAGCCTTCAGTAACTGTCGTAAATACATAAAAATTAGGGGAAAAAAATACTCCATTACTGAACTACTAATCACATTTGTGTGAACAGTGGGGCTGAGAGGATCTGGACACTTTTAAGTGCTGGTGTTACTCAGTCAGACATATTTCCAGGCTCCACAGATCTGGGAATCACCAGGGCAGTGCTTGGCTCTGGTCCTATCCCAGGAAGGCCACTGTGGGTGTCGGGGTTTTCCCACTGGGCTGTGGGAACCCCTCAGTGAGGGACAGACACTTTTTAACTCCCTCTTTTCTCTCTGCTTTCCATCCCCCATCGGACTGATGAGCGGTTTGGTGAAATGTCCCTGGAGAAGATTTCTAATTTTGCTCCCTGGGTGAGCTGAAGCTTTTCCAGAGCAGGCTGTGGGCTGATCCATGTGGAGGAGGGCTGGGAAAGGTCAGGGATCCCATCTTGGCTCCTCTTGCCGGTAAAGCCCCACAGACAGACATTCTCCTGGGCTCTCAGCTCACGACACGAGACAGATCATTTCCCCCTCTGGATTTATAAGACTGTTTGAGGTTGTGGCATCCTCAGGGCCCAGGAGACAGCCAGGATCCATGGAAATAGCTGGGAAAATTGCAGCCAGAGAAAGTGAGTGAACGGTGCCGGGTTGGCCAAAGCACTGCCAGCCCCAGCTGCTCTCACCAAACTTCTTGGGCAGAAGTCAAGCCTGGCTGCTGCAGGAAGAAGCCTGGAGAATCTATACTTGGAAGGCAAAACGCTGGAAATTTTGTTCCTGTCACACTCCAAAATCTTCCATTTTTTGCTGTTGGGTTTTTAAAAATAAGATGGTCCTTTTTTTGGGGCACACATAAATATAGTGATGCTCCTCCTGTGTCTCACATATTCCGGCAAACAAGCTGTCAGATTCCGTAAACGAAGGGTATATGCAGCAGGAGATTTATGAAATTGTTCCATCTCGCTTTTAAAGTGAATTAAAAAACGTTGTGGCTTGGGGAAATCAAAGCTTTCGCGGGCAGTGTTGTGGGTTTGTTTCTTAAATTGGTGAGATGAACCATTTCATTTGGGAAAAAAAAAAAAAAATAAAAATCCCTCTTCAGACAATTGTCGGGGAGTTCACACGGACGGGGCTTTTCATTTTCGAGCAGAAAACCTTAATTGTGTGAGTGATGTCATCTGTTTTCATAGCCTGTTGAGACAGCCTTGCAGGCTACAAAGGGCATTTTTCTGGAATGTGGACCTTACTTTTCTGAGGGAAAAATAATCAGGTGTCTGCAAGGAAAAACCTTTTGGGGGTTTTGTGCCCCTTTCCCCCGACACACACCCAGGGTGTTGGTGATGGTGGAGCACCCAGGAACCCCAGGAACCCCTTGTTTGCAATGCAAGGTTAAAACACACCGAGTTTAGCTTAGTGTTCCAGTGTTTTTTATGGAAAGTGGAAACAGATGGACTAGACAAAGGGATAGTAATCATGTGTCTAACGCTAACCAGAGGGAAAAAAGCAAAGCAACTATTCCCACATTGGTGTTTGCCTTTTCTTCTTCAACATGTTCATGCAGCTCAAGATTTGTTTAAAAAACTTAATGAGCACATGGATATCTCCTGGCTGTTGGCCTGACAGGGAATTCCAAAGGGGTGGCCTTGCAGAGGGTGATGGACTGGCAATGTGGGATCACTAAAAGGTGATTTTAGCCTGAAAGCAAATCCTAGCTTCAAGCAGGAAAAGCAAACCCAAGTAACTCACTAAAGGAGTGAGCAAAAGTCTACTTCAGCAGATAATAATATTCATTTTTCCAAGACTTATCATGTTAGAGAGGAAATTTGGGAGTGCCTTTCTTGGTAAGTCCAAGGGAAAGGTGACACTACTCTGCACAAGTCTCTATGGACACAGAAATATGTTCAAAAAACTCACATGGATGTCAAAAATAGTAATACCAAATTATAGAAAATAATAAATAAATAATACAAAATGGTAGTAAATATAGTAAAAACAGTAATAGCAAAAACTGTCGGTAGTTGAGAATCAGTGAATGAATTATAGTAACACATAAATAGCATATCTGAAAAAAATCAAAACTTTGTTATTGAAGGAGGAAATACTTTTTTGGCACACGCAAGGTATGTGTCATAAATCAGTGGTTTTGAAAAAGCCCATCTAGAACAGCTGTATTATACTAAATTATTTGTCTTGACCCCTCACACTGAGTTGCATTATTCTGGGTCTGTTAATATTTGAGCTCAGGTTTTGTTTCAGAGGATTTCTTTTGCTTTCACCACCTGCTTCTGCAGTTCAGCCCCGTGAGGAAGACTTCTTCCACATCCAGAATATTTCCTGAGGAGAGTTAATTTCTTTGCACCACGTGGGTACTGACACACCAATCAGACAATTTGTAATGAGTCATTAATTTCTAAGACCAAACTTACAAGTTAACCAAAGCCAAGACTTCCATCCCACTTTTGTTGTCTAACTTTTCTCTAAGCTGTGTCATGATATACATCTTATTGCTGCTCAGTATTTCTATATATTTGGATTTTATCTGACCAGGAGTTGTTTGATTTGACAGATTCTCTATTTGCGGCATCAAAATATGTTGCTATGGAAAAAGTTACGAGTTCTAATTAAAAATGCAGAGGTCACAAGTTTCCCAGAACCAGCAGGGCATAGATCCTAGGAGAAAAGAATCACAACATAAAAAATCCAGAGATATGTCAATCTGCAACTTTCCAGATCTGAAAAGGGAACAGCAAGTGTTCAGAAAAAAACCCGAGGCTGAAATCCATTCAGATGCTGAATTCTCCCTTCCCACTGGCACAAGTTGCTTCTGGAATTCATGCAGAGCACTGAGATTTGAAATGTCATCCTAATACCACTGAAAAAAAAAAAGAAAAAAAGAGAGAGAGAATTTAGATGGGCATTAGCAGAGA